>NW_020799097.1:27353540-27376367 GCF_003259725.1 Athene cunicularia | reverse complement strand
TTTTTTTTCCCCCCCCCCCCCCCCTTTTCAGTTTAACAGCTTAAGGTATAAAAATGATCCAAAAGACAAAAAGATTTAGTAACAAACTTCACAGAAACAGTTTAGGGTATCTGTCCATGATAAAAACGATATTTGCAAGTCATTCTCATCTGTTGTGACAGCCTTGGTTACTGCTGTTTGGGAAAGACTTGCAATCACCAACCCTGGCTTTTGCCTGCATAAATGTACAACAGAAGCATTTGACCAGAACAGCTGAAAACAATGACAGAACTGTATTTACTTTGGCAGAGCTAGACCACAAATGGGTGAAGGGCAACTGAATAGCTGAAAACAGAAGTAATACAGAGCCTGGGCAATACAATGGAGGAACTCAAAGCAAAGCTAAGGCTCTATTGGCATCAGGAATAACAGAACTAATGCAGAAGTATCACATAAGAACAGTTTTTTAAAAGTCACAAATGTTGTCTAGGAAAAGCAGAAAAAAAAAAGTCAGAAGAGACAGGGATGTCACTATATTTTCACAGGCTAAACAAACAAGAAAAGCATGCATCGAATAATGCTGTAAACCATTATTATGAGAGGGCACCTACAGTAATTCAGATGTGCCTGGAAGCCTTAATGTTTCCAGGCTCTATAACAATATAGTTGGCACTAAAACTGCTAAAGCATTCTCCAGTGTGAAAATGGCTCATTTTAATCACCATTAACTCTCTGGCATGGGTTTTTCAGTTCATGTTTCAGGGGCTGTTCCCATGAAGCAGCCTACATGCAGCAACCCTGTTTGGGAAGCAAGAAACTGAGTGGCACTGTCGTCGGCTGGCCTGTGCTGTGCCAGCAGGTGCCCATGTTCAGAACATCCCTGAGCACTGCATCTTAACTGCCACAGAGGTACCTCTGCATAAGATTAGCGCATTAATAGATGTTCTTAACAATAGATTAGTATCACTAAGACTGTACTATGGATTATTTCTCTTTCTTAGATAGGTCAGAGAAGAGACATTTCTGACAACAATACAAGTTCAGACATTCCTGGGTTCAATCAATTTTTTCTTATGAATCAAAACAGGGCATTTTAACCTTGAAAAAATAGTAACAGCACAGAAGACCCTGTCATAACAAGCAAGTTTGGGTCAATTAATGACAAACCAGTTCTGAGTAAGTTAAATAGATTAACAAAGCATGACTGAAAGCAAGTATCTGAATTCAAAGTTTGACATAACTGTGAAAAATTATTCTTTACTAAACAATTAAAACCCCAGAGTATCTTTGGACATCAGACAAACAGGCCTGACATTTCTTCAAGTCAGGTTTGTACAAAAAGAAAAAAGTTCTTCCAAGGTCAAATGGATTGAGTAACTATAAACAACAAACCCTCAGCCATTAAAAACCACAACCAAACCCCAAATCACAATAGCCTTAGAAGTGAAGGAATGCAGAGATGAAGTTAAATTTGATGAGAAGTCAAGATGGGCAAAGCCTCACAAAAGATAGTAAGAATAAACAACAGGTTGTTCAGCTGTATAGAAAAGAGAATACAAATGAATGGACCAACCAGGATGAAATAGAAATCCAGGATGCTTAGGTATAAACCCCCAAATCAGTATTTTCTGTGGCTTTGTACATGTGTGCAAGAATGCCGTTACTGTACAGAGAGGCCAAAGGCTAGGTAATGACAATACAGGTAATGATACAGAAGTAATGCCTGAGCAGAACACTCAGCAGAACAAAACTTGAGACCATAACCAGCTTTAACAGAAAAGACTAGAGGATCTGTTCCCAGAACTCCTAACAACCAGACATTAGACTGCAGGTCCAGGAGCACAGCTGACTGAAGAACTTACAGACATACTTGCTCTGCCTTTATCAGCTAACTGGAATATGTGTTTCTAAGAGAAAAAAAGTGATTCAGGCATCAACAGGCTTTTCTGTCCATCCTCTGCAGCATGAAAACTCAGCTTTCAGGATTTTTTTATTATTTTTTAAAATAAGAGATAATCAAGAACATCAAGTAAAGAAGTAGTGCAGTACAAGGGTGCTTTCTAAGTGCAAAACACACCTGACAATTTCTACAAGTCTATTAAAATGATGCTTATCTTTCAGGCAACAAGTATTTTGAAACTATCCCTTACCTAGACTTTACTGAAGTATTCAATGTACTACATGCAAAATAATTATAAAAGCAGATACAGAGGAAACTAGTAGAAAAAGTGAGGTACACAAGAAGTTGGTTCAAGAATAGTCAGGTAGGGAAAAGTATCAAGTTAAAGGGATGCTATTGGTAGTCTTCACAAAAAGTTTTCTTACAAACTCATAACAATGTGAGTTTCATCAATCACCTTTTACCACTACTGGTATCTTCCACATGTGAGATATACCTGTTGATGTACAGGATGACCTGGAACATCCTTAAGGAACATGCCAGACAGAACAGAATTCAAGAATGTAAAAACATGCCTTTTGGAATGAAAGAAAAAGAACACGATGATAAAGACTTGGGAGTTAGAAAGAAAATAGTCTCCGAGTATTGTGTCTGTCCAGATAATTATGAAAACCTAGTATGATACAGCTTAAGTAAGTTCAGCAGGGAAGCCAGAAAGACTCCTAAATTTTTCAGCAGTTCCGGAGTAATATTCCACAAGGAATAATAATACTAGGAATTAAGATTGAGTTAGAAAAGTTCAAGAACATTTCCATTATGTGGTGCCTGTGACACCGTGACTTAAGAAGCCCTAGTGGTTGTTCCTGTTCTTCATTCTCTCAGATTCAAAGAATCTCCACTTAAGTATTTGTGTAGACTTGTCAACCTCATCTTCCTATTTCCTTCAACCGCTTTTTACCTTGAAAGCCCCAGATAAATGTCCCTTGGTTCAGGTTAGCTGGCAGCTGCGTGAATAAGCTTCCCCAGTTGTCCAGATCCACCAACACAATGTGAGTCATGGTACTCAGGTAGTCAAGATCAGGAAGTTCACCATCTTCAATGGGATAAAAAGGACGCATTTAAAGTTCACCTGACTTTGTGGTCAACTGACATACATCAAACTTAAGATATGCTTTTGAAAATTCATGTATTCAACTGTTTAATAAGCTAAAAGCTATAAAACACGATCCTGTTTGGTGATTGCATTGTTTTAAAATCAACTGAAGTAGCATTTAGCAATGCACAAATCAGAAAAAAAGAAAGTAGAATTTAGCTTAATGATGGTGTAGAGCTGGATAGTTTTGTGGCAGGCACAGAAAACTGTTCTCCTGCACCGAGACATTTTAATAGTCCATTTAATATTCAACTGTGCACTCCCTACTATGGCAGGTCTCTGTGACATTTAATTGCTTACATGCATAAAGGCATGTAAAATGTTTAGAGACATACTTTTTTTTATCTAACAAAAAAGGTCAACCTTTTAATCAAAAGCATTATGACACCATGAGTAATTAAAAACACTTCAAATTTTTGAACACAAGGTACACCTTCAGCATTCTTAATGTCATTCTTAGAAGTGACATGAACTTCAAAAAACTATTTGCATACTCAAAGCAAAAACCCTAATACAAAGAATATATATTCTCAGCTGAAATTATTTTTTGGCAAGCTAAGGAAACTGAGAAGATGGTGTTATAATAGGACTGCTCACACAGAAAGCACTAGTAGGCTCATCAATATTTATGCATGCAAAGAAGGCAAGTTTCTCTTGAATGTATTGTGTATTATAGAACACTTTTACATTTCTAGGAGTTCGATCTCTATTTGGGGGTCCATGGTTATCCACTTTCATTTAACACCAAATTATGCTCCCAACTAATTTGAAAATTAAATGTTTTAGTCGCAGGGTTCTCACACCTGCCTACTTTATGTTTTTTAAAGACTTCATGCATACAGCAATAAATTGTTGAGTCCAAGTTCCAGAAACTCAAATACCAGTAATTCAAATGCAGGTTTGAGAAATAACAAATATTAAATTCTGAGCTGATTTATACATTGAAGGTAGGCAAATGGTATGCTACACACTGAAACAAGTGTGTGTTAATGACAACAATATTTTTCAAATGTTAAGAAAAATTTTCTACAAGCCTTCACCAGGTTCTTCAGAGTGTGCTGAATTATCTTTATCTCCTTTCTTCCCCTGTATTTCTCCCTGCAGAGAAGAAAACTGTGGTCTTTCCTGAGTTGTGGATGGAGATGCTTCAAGTTTTAGCTTGTGAGGTTTTCTGTCCACACAAGCCCCACTTGCTGTGAAATTGAATACTGTATTTTCTGATTCCGATTCAAGACTTGATAGATCAGGTTTCTGCAAGAAGCAGTGTTTCATGTGATAGTGCTGCTGTGCACCCTCAAGATCATCGAAATTTTTGCTGCACACAGCACACCTAACAACATACATCTCTTCCTTATGCTTCAGTGACGTGTGACTGTTGAGATGACTGTTCAAATCAGCAAAATTCTGTGCAGTCGCAGAACAGAAGCAGCATCGAAACCACAAGTTTCCCTTTTGCAGCATGGCTTTCTGACAATTCACATAATCGTTCCTTCTGTTTATTCTAGAGACATAAGTTGTCCGGCAACCACAGGTTAAACAGTCTCCTTTTTCTACCGGGAGGAAGTCCTCCTCCTTTTTTATTGATACTTCCATCTGCTCAGGCACAAATGCATAGTCCATGCTATGAATCTCATTATAATGGATTAGAAATTCTTCTTCTGTGTCAAAGAAGAGATTACCACAAAGGCCACAGAAGTATTTAGTCTGTATCTCCTGGTTATGATGCTCTTGGAAATGTCGCTGTAGTGTTCCGACTTTACGGAAATGATTTCTGCATAAGCCACAGCAGTATCTGTGAAACGCATGGCTTTCTAAGGACATGCAGTGTTGTTTGACACTCTCTTCAGAATCAAACATCTCCTCACAAATGCGGCATTGCCATTTTCCCAGAACAGGCCTTCTTTCAGGGGAGAGTTCCACAGGACTAGGAATGCAGGCTTTCCTTTCACCTGCAGAAATACATGCTGTGTCAGAAACAGATGGCATAGGTTCATCTTCTAAAGCTTCTTGCTCATAATAGTAACTGTGTCCACCATGCAATTCAGTCACATGTCCCATAATATCCTCTTCTCTGAGACCTACAGAGCATGCTCTGCACCAAAGAAGAAAATTAGTCAAGTGTGCTCCCCCATGGAATCGACTCATATGCAGGCGGATAATGCTTGAATTTTCAGCAAGCTTTCCACACACGGCACACTTGTGACAGATCCTATTTGCTGATAAGATGTGCTTTTCTACTGACTCTTCTGTAAAAAACTTTTGAAGGCATTCACAAAACCACGCTTTTACTTTGCAAGCACTACCTTGACTTTGGTTAGCTGCATCATCTTGATTTTTGTCTTTTAAATCACTCTTCTGTTTTGAAGGAGTACACCCCGTTTCACTGGTAGACTCACTGGAAGTCAAATGTCTTTTAAGGAGCAGTCTTGACCGATCCACAATATGGCACAACTGAGACTGGCTTTTATTTTTCCCATTGATATGGCAGAACATTAAAATGGACTCTTCCATGGTAGTAAGAACTTTAATGTTATGTTGAGTGGTTTGCTTATGCTGGGTGATCTGATTATTATCAGCAAACAGTTGATCACAGTTCTCACAGTGACCTTTTGTTTTAAATATCTCTGCAACTTGGGAGATGCTCTTCTTTGACAGTGCCACAGGCCCAGAATTACGACAATGTGTTCTAGAATGGATTAAAAAAAAAAAGTTTATATCATAACCTGAAATATTTTTAAACTTTTAGATCTATTTTGAAATATTGCCTAGTAGGTACAGCAATTACTGTGGAAATAGTGTCCTCTGTATACTTTAACTCATCTACTAGCTTGCCAACAAAAACATGCAATGCCTATCTAGTCTCTGGACTTTGAAGAGAATTAGGTGCCAGTTTCCAAAACTAGCACTCTGATGCTTATATTGTTGGCTCATACATTTAAGAAATCAAATGCTGCCAACTCAGAAACAGTAGAACAGAGACCACATTCTCTTGTTCTGTTACATAAAGGAACAAAAAGGATACAGACATTGATCAGCATTCTGCAGTGGACTGTGTGGTGTAAAAGGGCATGGAAAAGGAGCAGGTTCTTGATAGTTTACTCGAGAAGTTAACATTCAAATGGTCCTAGATACCCTGAAATCCACTAGAACCTCTAAGAACACATCTACCTCTCTGTTACTGATCTATGGATGTTTACATTATAAAAGACAGCTGTCTCTCACAAACCTGAAATGAGCTGTTAATTCCATATGTGAATGCAGTATCTGGTAGCAGGATATACACTTCACTTGGAAGGGGACCTCTTTGCACAAAGATATCAGAAGGTTCTTTGCATAGGATGGGAAGGGTAGAGGAAGGCCAGCCTGCATTTCACCTATAATATAGAACAGCAGAAAGTGTAATCACACATTAAAAGAGTTCTTTCATAGTATTTCACCTCTCAGGTGCCATATTAACAGTTATACTCATTTGTCACAGGGTTCAGAAAGCAAGTTATGTGTCAGCTGAGTTACAGTAATTGTGCAATGGAAGCTTTAAGTAAAATTGCATTAATTTTTTAAACGTCTGTAACAATCCGATATCTGAATCTGTTTGCATCTTGCTTTTTCATATTCCATGACTGACTCTGCTTCCTTTTTCCTTCTTCTACAAGGTCAGGTCAGGTATCTTAGGAAGGTTCTTATTGACTTTCCCTCCCTCTAACACCACCTGTCTATTCTTACTACATACATTTTTTTAAAAGCCATTAAAAAAAAGGAAAAAGTATGCAAATAATTTAAGAAGTTCCCATATACTATGACCATCTCTCTCTCCCATCCTCAGTGTTAATTCTCCTTAAAATTTTAGGTGCAGGACTTTCCATTGTTCTGAGTACATACTCCATGTTTAACTCCAGGTACCATCAGAATAAAAAAAAATTGCTATTGAACAGAGAATGGGAAAGAGCTTATGAACTATATATTGCTGTTACTGCTCTGCATCTTAGGAGGCAAATTCTCTTTTAATTTTCTGTTTAGTAAGCTGTGATGATCAGCAGGTAGTAATTTGAGGTTACGCCTTTCAACTAACTTCACTCCCATATCATAGCATCATAGACTGGTTTGGGTTGGAACACACCTTAAAGATCATCTAGTTCCAGCCCCCTGCCATGGGCAGGGACATCTTCCACTAGCCCGGGTTGCTCAAAGCCCCGTCCAACCTGGCCTTGAACACTGCCAGGGAGGGGGCAGCCACAATTCTCTGGGAAACCTGTGCCAGTGTCTCACCACCCTCACAGGGAAGAATTTCTTCCTTGTATCTAATCTAAATCTACCCTCTTTTCAGCTTAAAACCATTACCCATTGTCTTTGTCACTACAATCCCTGATTAAAAAGTCTGACCCCATCTTTCCTGTAGCCCCCTTTAAGTACTGGAAGGCCACTATAAGGTCTCCCCAGAGCTTCTTTTTTCTTCAGGCTGAGCAGCCCCAACTCTCTCAGCCTGTCCTCAAAGGGGATGTGCTCCAGCTCCTTGATTATCTTTGTGGCCTCCTCTGGACCTGCTCCAACAGGTCTGTGTCCTTCTTATGTTGGGGGCCCCAGAGCTGGACACAGCACTCCAGGTAGGGTCTCAGGAGTGGAGTAGAAGGGCAGAATCACCTCCCTCGACCTGCTGGCCACACTTCTCGATGCAGCCCAGGATACAGTTGGCTTTCTGGGCTGCAAGTGCACATTGCTAGCTCACAGTCAGTTTTCCAGCCACTAATACCCCCAAGTCCTTCTCTGCAGGGCTGCTCTCAAGCCACTCATCACCCAGCCTGTATTTGTGCTTGGGATTGCATCAACCCATGTGCAGGACCTCGCCCTTGGCCTTGTTGAACTTCATGAGGTTTTGCACAGGTCACCTCTCAAGCCTGTCAGGGCCCTGCTGAATGGCATCCCTTTGTGAGTGCGTATGCTGGCTTGCTGAACTTTCCACACACACTGTCAATGCAAAAGTACAACCAGCATTTGGGTCAGAAGATTAACGATATCTAAAAGCAAGAAGGCCAGAAGAAAAAATGTGCTTTGGAAGTACAAAAGCAGGAACTTATCTACTGGCTGCGTGCAGGTAGCAATGTTTGTGGAAAGTACTGAGGGGAGCTATTTTTTGAAATAAGCATGCGCAAGAGTAACACAAGGTAGCAACAAGTATATAAGGGCTTGCTGCTACTTTTAGAATGCACAAGAATATATAAGGACTTGCTTGCTAATAAAGATTGGGCTTGACTTCCAATCATATTGATTGTCTGTGGGTCTTGTCTCTAGTGGCCTGCATGGGAATATGTCCCCACATCCCTTCCCTCCAGCGTGTTGACCGCACCACACAGCTTGGTGTCATGAGCAAACTTGCTGAGGGTGCACTCAATCCCACTGTCCATGTCACTGACAAAGATGTTAAACAGCACCAGTCCCTGAGTCACTGCTCTCCACTTGGACATCGAGCCGTTGACCACAACACTTTGAGTGAAACCATCCAGTCAATTCCTTATCCACCAAGTGGTTCATCTGTGAAATCCATGTCTTTCTAATTTAGAGACAAGGAAGTCATGCAGGATGGACCATGCTGATAATATCAATCATAGTATTAATCATGAAGACTTACCAATGGAAAGGAAACAGTAGAGCACTATCCATCTCTAAAGATTAAAAGCACAAAACAGTTTTCTTTTCAAAGCAATAGCTTACCGGTAATCTTTTTTAAAAACTTATGGCCTGATTTTAAAGGCATCTACAGTCAGCACATTTGGGATTAATAACCTATTAGAGAATAAAGTACTCTTATGTATTGTAAATCTAAGGAACTCAGAATCATGCAGATTGCCACTTCCATGAAGATGGCAGTACTGACTTGACCTGCAGGAAGATTCCTTCAAAGCATGTCTTTACTTCCTGCAGCCACTCTGGGGGAGTGCAGAAGATACAGTTATGAAGATGAGACCTATATGAATCTTTTTGACCACGTAGGTCTAGCCTGAAAGCTACACTATCTAAAATACGGCAGCTTCTTGAATAAGAAGTCAACTCCATCTATCTTTTTTTCTGTCTCAACCATTTACTTAACATTAAAGTAAATGCTTAAATGCCTATTGCTTATGTCAAAACTAAAAAGTCAGTACACCTATGACGGTCATTAACCCTGTTTTCAGGACCAGGATCAGACACATACATTCTGTGCAATCTAGTGAGTATTGTTCAGGATGTTACTAGCTTGCAACGTAACCAGTATTTTAGCCTTCAGTAGCAATGCAGCCACTGCAAGGCATCAGACCTGCAGCACTGTTCCAGTTAAAGAGGCCAAGTTTGCAATTATATTGAGAAGAAACTTTCACAGGTCTTTTCCATCAGGAATGCCAAAGACAGCTACAAGAAAAACATCCTCCAGTAGACTTCAGACAGTACAATAAGGGGAAGGAACATCATAGCTAATCTGACTGGAGTTGAATGGATGTTTAGGTCTGAGTTCATATCAACATGCTAAATGTAAACTTATTTAGGATAGTAGTTACACAGAGTCAGAAGGATGAGAAGCTTATAGGAAAGACCTGACAGCATGGAGATAAAGGAAGTCTCCTTCTCATTACAGCAACTGTGATGGAGGAATTATTTCTACACACAGATATGAATTTCAAAGCATCTCCTCTTATAGAACTGTATCACATTTAAGACCTTAAAAGAATAAGAATTCATTAAAAACAAACTTAAAACCCTTAAGCTTTTTTATCCAGCAGAAAAATGTAAGGCACTTCATACCATAAGGATCACTTATCAGAAGGAATGAAAATCAGTACACTTAGTAGCAACATACCACTCAATTTAGAAACCTGGAGGAAGTGGTTCTTTCCTGACATATGCTGCAAGCATTCGTCTCTTTTGGTGAAGAGAAGGAAGCAGTTTGGGCATGCAAAACACTGAATATGCTGCGGAGGGAGATCTTTTTTATGTCCGTCATTTTCATTTAGCTGGAAGAGAAAATGATCTAGTTAGGAAATATATTAAATCAAGAAACCAGTCCCAGTTCTCCTCATGTTCTTCCATTCCTCCATCCCTTCTGTAGTAATATTTTTACTTTAAGTTTTCAGCTACCACATCTATGTTTATTCAACCCTATGGACTTCAGTCCATGAGACACAAGGGACTAGCCAACTTGCTGTTGTCAAACTCAGCTACCCATACTTACTACTTAACTATATTGGCAATGTTTACACTCCCTTCTTGCACCGTGGGGAGCAGCCATCTTCATCAGGAAGAATGGACTCCAATTCTTTAGTCTCTTTACCCAGGCTTTCAGAAAAAGCTGCTTCTGCCACTACAGCAACTGCTTTTCCTTATGCCTGTTCTTCCCTAATCTTGGTAACCTCCAACTTCTCAAAATGCTGCTCCTCAGAGTAGCCTTACAGGCATGTCACTTTTATTGAAGTCAACTCCTCCCACACCCTTTGCCTTCTACATCAACTTCAGATCTCTGCCTTCAGGGCAAAAATACTTTAATTTTGCTTCTGACATTGTGCTTGCTCCTTTCTTATGTCACTCAAAGAATCTTCAAGATATGCTTATGCTTTCTTCCACAGCTTTGTTTAGAATTATCTCCCCAACCTTCCACACCAAAATAATCCCATCTTCTCGCCTGCTGCAGGACCCACTCCATTTTCCCAAACTTCTCTGTAGCTCCTGTTAACAACACTGGACACACCACAGGCACACAACTTGGAAGCAATGGAAAAAGAGCAAGAACAAACTATGATGCAATCTTTCAAGCTTGTCAGGTATTGCTACACATCTGGAGTTACTACTACTAGCTAAAAGTAGTCCCAATTTTCAAAGTATCTAACATTTCCCCTGAATTTAACACAGCTTCTGGGGATGACGTGGGCACACAATAATATGTTATTGAAACACTAAGCTTTGAAAATGCTATCCATTATCCAATTCAACACCAGACTGCTTAAATAAAACCACGCACCCAGAAGATAACACCTGAGCATCTGTCACTGAGCTGTTTTACAGTGGGAAGTTATGAACAGAAGGGAAAGAGAGAGCACTGTCAAAAAAACAAGTGAAGAGTTGAGGTAAGAAGGAACAATGACAGAAAAAGCAAATACTACTAGCTTATATTCAAATTAAAACTCAAATGCTAGATTATCCTTTTCTCCAAGTTAACTAGTGAGTAGCAACAAATATACCCATCAGAGAGACTGGAAACAGAAGAAACATTTGCATCTGAATCACCCAAGTTTACTTTCTCATTCTGTTGCCTATTTTTCCTCATCCCCTTTCCACTGCTTCACTTTACAGTCACTTATTTCACCCTAACTTATTGCCTTTATCTTTCATAGTCTTGGAGATGCAAAGAAGGGAATACATTTCAACAGCATCAATAGAGGGACAAGTGGTTCAAGACAGAACTATGATCCTCTTGAAAGTACGCTGTAGAGTACACCCTAACTGTGAGATCTAATGGGGGTACTGTCAGGATACACCAGGTGTTTGAAACACAGCAGAATAAAAAAACCCACCTGCCTTGAAGACTAAAAGAAGGGAGGGGAGAGAAAGAGGGATAAAAGGAAAAAAATATCAGTGCATAATTATATGGTTTGAAAACCCTTTAGTATGTTCAGTCAGGCAAGTTACTTATCCTTATGAACTTGCCTTAGATAAAAGATGATCACTGTACTGCTGAGAGGTTGAAAATCTTTTGCAGCATATCACACAGGCTACAGCATTATTTGGGGGTCCATGTAACGTGACTGTTGGGTCACAAGGAGAATGATCAAACCTGGAGAGGAAGAAATAATTAACAAGCCAGTCCCCTCTAAATAGTCAAAATGGTCTTTTAATGGGAAAAACTGTCTTTTGAAGCTGTTGGACAAAAACCTATCAAATCAACCTCAACTGTAAAATTTCTCACTTCCCCTAGCATTAACTCTATCAGTTGAAGTATCCTATAAAGAGGTGATTCTCCCTGCAGCTCACCTGTTACAATGACCACGTTGCAGAGGAACCATACTGTTTTTAAGAGCAAGAGAACTAACAAAGCCTTGATTTCCTACTGAGAGATTTAAAAGATATATTTATTTTTACCTCCCTGCACTATTTCTGGCTGGGATGGCGTTAATTTTATTTGTAGCAGCTTGTATGATGTTGTGTTTTGGATTTATGAACAACAGTGTTGATAGCACAGGGATGTTTTAGTTATTGCTGAGCAGTGCTTGCACATCATCCAGGCATTCTCTGTTTTTCAGACTGCCCCACCAGCAAGTAGCCAAGAGGCTGGGAGGGGACACAGCTGGACAGATGACACCAACTGACCAATGGGATATCCCATACCATATGACATCCACTCAGCAGTAAAAGCTGGGGGAAAAGAGGAAGAAGGGGGGGGATGTCTGGAGTGATGGCATGCTGCCCCAGATAACAGTTGTGTGTGATACAGCCCTGTCTGCCAATAAGAATTCCTTCTTTCACTTTGCTCGCGTGCACAGCTTTTGCGTAACTTATTAAACTGTTTTTACCTCAGTCCAGACTTCTCCCACTTTTACCCTTCCAATTCTCTCCTCCGTCCTACTGGAGTGAGTGAGGAGCTGTGTGGGCCTGAGCTGCCTGCCTGGGTTAACCCACAACACTCCCCTCAGCTTCTCTCCTTACCATCTTTCCCATGACACATTCGTTAGTTAAAAGGCAGTATATTCTGGAACTGACTCCAGACACAGTGAGTACTGACTATCAATGATCAGCTATGAACAGATATCTAGCCTATAGCTCTTGCTCTTCTTTGCCTTCATTAGGGGCATTTTTTTAATCTACCATTCAATTGTATACATTAGCATTTTGTTCTTTTTCAAGTTTGGATGAAAAAAGTAACAGAACTGGAGAACAGAAGTCTTGTTTCTCAAAAACAGACATTAAAAAATGCTTTAATGAAATAAATTCTGAATAAAAAACCAAACAAACAAAACAATCAACCAAGAAGTACATCACATCATCTATATAAAATCTGTAATGTATTAATCTGATCTCCAAATGAAATTTTGTCACTATAAGCAGTTTAAAGTAGACTTAGCACTGATGACCTAAATTTAATTTCTTGCACTGAGCTCTCGCACTACGTCCTTACCTCTGAAGGTGACCTAGGAGAAGATGTCTATTATCAAACTCTCTGTTGCAATGCATCACAGGACAAGCTATGGGACTGCTGTTGTCTTGTGCCTGATCTGCCCTCTTATAAATACCCCTTTTTCCACTGTTAATGGTGCCTGGTTTGAGACCTGTGTTACAAAACAAAGCACTTAAGCCTCTATAATTCAGATTATGGTTAAGAAAACAAAATAACACACAAGCCCGAAAGCATTTAAAAATGAAGCTGTATGGATTCTTAAAAGCAAGCTAACAATGCACTGTAACTCAGTCCTACTACAGTAAATCTGCTCTTTCAGGTGAAGTATCTGTCTCTTCAATCCCCATTAGGATTATTCTTCAGACACTTTGACAACATTCCTCCAGGTCCTCCAGGCAGTATTTTAAATTCATTGAACTTCCTGAAGTTATACTTACTTACATAACTATCTTCCCAAGCAACAGTTCAACAGTAGTATTTTTCCTTCTAGCAACTTTGCTTATAAAATTAGTTAACACTGCCTTAGTGGTTTCTAGATTTTATACATTAAACTTCCTAAGCAGTGAAACATTAGAATAGCCTTTATAGAAATGAGTAAGAACTTTCAAATGCCACACTCTAGCAAAGTTAATATTCTAATATTTGGTTATGCATAAGAGGCACTTACAAGCCCAATGTCACTACTGCTCAATGGAATTATCATGTGTTCTACTCTGCAATGCAGGACTTAGAAAAACATATCACTGAAACTTAAGTTTCCTATTCTTACCTGGCATTTTTAACCACTGGTCCACACATAATCTTGCAGCTTCTGTGTCACTGTGCTCCCGAATAAATTCTAGTTCTTGCAACCCATGAGCATATTGGGAATCAACTTTTTCCTGAAGGGGATAATGTTGCAAGTTGGAAATCAAATTTTAAAAGAAATAATTCAAGATTAAGTATGTATACCAAAACTTACATATGGGTCTCAAAAAACCTAGGGAAAAAAAAACCCAAACCCACAAAAACCTAAGAGGGGGGAAAAAAAAACCCCACAACTTACAACTTGAGTGACTTCTATATGACAAAGATGGAACGTAACAGCAATAAAAATAAATTTTTAAAAAGTACTAATTTTTATGCCCTTAAAGCTACAGCTTAGGTCAATTAATTTACTGCACCTATTGAAGTTTCTGAAGCATACACATAACCATTTTCAAGATAAGATTATAAAAAGAAACAAATAATAATGATTTTTTTTTAAAGGCAACACAAAATGGTTACTGAAACCAAAGAGTCAATTTGTCTCACTGCCAAGGAGAGGAAAAAAGTGGCAGTTTCGCTTAACCCTTCAAAATTAAATTACTCTTCATTTTTTTTTTCTGCAGATTGCATTACCTGATGAGTGAAGAGCCACTCAGCAGGAAAATATTAATTATGATTATAACAAGGATTTTTTTAACCTTCATGCTCATACTACTTTAAAAGCCACACAGCTATCTCTGACTCCACTGTACAGTTGAAAAACTGTATGTGTAGACATTAACAGACTGCCAAATTCTATGTGGAGAAGACAGGAGAGAGATGTAGGCCTCTGGACTTCAAGGCCACCTTGGATTATATCTAACAGCCTTTTACTCTGTTGTATTACAGTTGCATAGTCTATTGTATACTAACAACCTGTAACTAGAGTCCAATTATGTGACTTTAAAAAAAGCCATTAACCATGTTCAGAAAAGTAGACTGGAATGTGAGCATGTTCCACAAATAATTAATTTGCATTTGTCGCTGTTGACTTTCATGAGGTTCTTCTAAGTCTGTTCCTTCAAGCTGTCTTGGTCCCACTAATAGTAGCCCTACTCTTAAAAGCCTATTGACTGCACCTCCCAGTTTGTAATAATATCAAAAGTCCACGGCTTCAAAAGGCTGCACTATACAGTTTGTAGGATTCAACTTCACAGTTATGCTTTACACATAGAAAAATCTTATCCCATTATAAAATATTTCTGATACAGAGATTTAATGTGGCGAACATCTTCCCATCTCAGACAAAAGCAGGTAACTAGGTTTACAGCATGGTAATTTGTGATAATTGTTATTTTTCAATTAGCATCACTCATTAGGGTTAAATAAAGGTCCCTCTGCTATATATACAAACGAGAAAAAGGTTTTGTCAGTGGCTCGCATGAAGTTAGAGGGTTTTCTCCCCTGCCTTAGGAACTGTGGTAAGACTACCAAACTGGTCAGTTAAAAGCCACTGAAGAGACAAAGTCCATATTGTGTTTCAAACAATGCCCCGGAAGCAAAATATTTCTAGTTGCTACTTCCAGGTCTGGCTCACCAATATTTTTTTTTATTTAGCAGTGAAGACAAACACATTCTACTAGGCCTGTATTATGCAATTCTACTGAAACAACACCTCCAATACCTTAAAGGCTTTGGTTTTTTCTTCTTTTTGCCGTTTCTCTACTTCAACATGACGTGCTAGACGATCCAAGGTTGACGCAACTCGTTCTTTCTGATAGTCAATGTGATCTTTACGCTTAGTATTTCTCTAAAATTGAAAAGTCAAGACTTTTATTTGGTAATTGTTCAACAACGGCACTAATACGGTGAAAAGTGATGCCCAAGAATCAGGATGTAATTCAGTACAAATACTCTGATCCTAAGTTTCATGATTCACCTTGCCAGTTCTCTCTTCCTATTTACCAGCATCTGTAACTTCTGTTAAAAAACAAGACAACCTCCACTCCCCTACATATTCAAGGCAGTTCAGCATCAACATTAGCCTAACCAAAGCACTAGAAGGAACATGGATGAATGTGCTGGGTGCCCTAACAGTCTCCAACAAATTAAAAATTAAGTAAATTCTTCTCAGTAGATAAACAAAATTCCTAAAGACTTCAATGACAACATGCAGCCCATCTGAAAACCTGAGAACTAACATCGTCCATGCTCTAAGACAACACTGCCCCGTATCTTCAGACAGGCTGATCGTTGGCTTTTTCTAACGTAAAGGACAGGTCATACACTGTAGTTAGTTCCTGCTACATGATCAGCTCCACCAATCATCACTGTGGAGTAAGCCTGTGCACATACAGAAGACCCACTTTTCCTTAAGAAAGATGTTTATTACACATATCCTCTACTGCAACACTGGAAGACAGAAGTCAAGCGATGGCCACTGCTGTCAAAACTAACTCTAGTATCAGTCACTGTCCCTATCAAAGGCCCTGCAGAGTAGGCACAATAAATTTGGTGGATATTTGAATTGACCAGCCTGCTTCTGACTCATACACTCTTCGGAGGGATTATGAGGAACAAGGCTGAGTTTAAGATCAGGTGGTCATCAGAATAAGGCCCTCCAACCATTAAACTGCTGCTAGAAACTTATTTTAGAAGGCCTGGGAATAGCCCACATACACTTGCAGGCTAGAGACTGGACACGCTGACTTCTGTGGTCATTTGTAAAGTGATTTTTTTAATTCGACACACTTGCTAAAACCACTGAAAGCCAAATAAAAAGTTCAAAGTCCATTTCAAGAAAGCAAAAAACAGCTCTAGAAAAAAAATAATTAAGTGTTGGTATTCTTGCCTTCCACTCAACAGTAGGAAAAAATCAGAAGACTTTAATGTTGGTTTATTACTTGTTAAGAACACCTCTAACAAGTTCTTTGTGCAGAGTAACTGATGGAAAACTATTTTATTTAACCAAGAAGCCCCAAAATGCATTACAACATACTCACGTGATCATAAGAACTACTGTTAGGTTCTTCATCCTCACTACTGACAAGATCAATGCATTCAACTACAGGTCTTAAAGGTCCTTCCTGGGAAAAGTTAAAAACACACAAAAGCATTAAACTGTTTTCCTCAGAGATAAAATGTTGCATGCATTACAGCACACTGTCAGCATTAGCAGTATCTGAAGGAGAATTTCATCAAGGTTTCAAGAGGGTGCAGTAATCAAATCCCTGCATAGCAACTTTTCTACGTAAAACTAATCTACAAAATTGGTAAACCACACAAATAAATAACTAAAATATCAATTTAACATATAGATATCAACTAGGAAAACAAACAGATTGTCTTGGCTTGCTTAATAACCTTATGGTCTTCATCTTCTCAACCAACTTAGATCTACATTTTTAAAGATATTCAACTTGCACCATTAATTCAATGGTAATAGGGTAGCAAGCTGTTACCAAGAGACGAACAGTCTTAGATTTCACTAAGCAATGCTAAGTGGTTTTTCATTGGTTTTGGGGGGTTTTGTTTGTTTTTAAAAAACACAAATTAAATTGCAACTCAAAAAAAGCAGTGCGTTGACCATGGCTAGATGTCAGGTGCCCACCAAGCCACTCATCATTTTCCTCTTCAACAGGATGGGGGGACAAAGTAAGATAGAAAAAAAAACCCTTGTGGATCAAGACAAAGACAGTTCAATAAAGCAAAAGCAAAGGCCACAGATGTAAGCAAAGAAAAATAAAAGATTTATTCTCTAATTCCCATCAGCAGGTGATGTCCAACCACTTCCCATGAAGTAGGGCCTCAGTACACCTAACAGTTGCTCCAGAAGACAAACACTGTAATAACGAATGCACCCCCTCCTTTTTCTTTGCTTTATTGCTGAGCAGATGTCATATGGTATGGAATATCCCTTTGGTCTGTTTGGGTCAGCTGTCCCGGCTACATCCCCTCCCAAGATCTTGCCCACCCCCAGCCTGCTGGTGACAAAAGAATGTTGAAGAGACAGCCTTGATGCTGTGCCAGCACTGCTCAGCAGTGGCCAAAACACTGGTGTGTTACCAGCACCTTTCCAGCTACACATACAGAGCACAACACTATGAGGGCTGCTATGGGGAAAATTAGCTCCACCTCAGGCAGACCCAATACAAAATGAAATTAAACTCCTTAGACATTTCAAACATTAAGAAAGTGGGAAACAGCTGCATACACATTAAACCCTAAAGGCTACTCCTTTCTGAGCAGATATTCCATAAACAGGTTACAAGTGTATTCTCTGTATTGGAATCACTAGGAGGGGGAGATCAATATTTTTTTTTTTAAAGAAAACACATTTCACCCATTCACATCACATACTCAGAAGCACAGAGACACACACCCAAACAGTCTGTTCAGCATTCAGCTGCAAACTGTGCATGGAGGAAGCCCAGTGAGGACTCCATGCAGCAATACTACAGACAAATGACCCTAGCTATCACTGAGTCCTTAGATCTTCACTCTTTTGGCAGCTATGTACTCCTTTTGCATATTTCCAATCTTTTGTCTCTCTCCACACAGCCTGTCCTTTGGAAGTCACTAAAGGTTACTGACTGTTTTTGTCTCCTCCTTAGGATATCTTAAGGCTCTAGACCTGTTCTTTGTTTTCTACAATTGTCTTAATGGTTTAAGCCTTGGTTTTAATTTGTGTGAATTTTGTCTCTTGCGTTCCTGATCCAGGTGTCTTCAGAAACTTCCTACAGATGGTCTGTGACCTCAATGACCTGCTAGCCTGGGTAGTAATATCAACATCAGTTGACTTACATGTCTTCATATACCTTCTTTTTCTATTCTGCCTGGTGCTTTGACATGTGCACATGTATGTGTTCCCACACGTGTGTATTCCCATTCACTCTCCATTCATACCAATCCTAACATTTCTACTACAAGCTTCTCATAGCTAGCAAAATGTCAACACGAAAAAGCAAACAGAAAAGAAAAATTAAAGTCAGCAACTCAAACTGTGCCCACAGATCAGATTCTTTAAAGATGATGTACAAAATAATTCCTGGAGCTCCATCTGCACTCACTGCAGTAAGAGTCTTCAGGTTTTAAAGGCAAAAAAGGAAGCACTACATCCACAGAACCTGATGTCATGCAAAAAAGCCCCTGTATCGTACTACATTATCACATGCAAGTAAATCAGTATAGTGAACAGGACACAGGATGAGTAAGTCTACTTACACCTAATGAAACTATTCCCAGTGACCCTAACTCGCATCCACAGTCACATGTGTATGCATCTTCAGCAAGAGGCGAAGTTAACTAAAATCTCTACACACCATAAAAATGTTCTTATCCAAATTCTGAAAGGTATTATCTAACCTCAAGGGAAATAAACCAAACCCAAAGACAGTAAGTTTTTGGTAGCAAGGAGTGGTGGTGGTTGGTCTTGGGGTTTGGTGGTTTGTTTTTTTGTTGTTGTTGTTGGTTTTTTTTGTTTTGTTTTTTGGTTTTTTTTAAAGAAGTCTGTACATCTTCATGGAATCATAGAAAAGAAGCCATCTACATCATCATAGAATCACAGAATTGTTTGGGTTGGAACACACCTTAAAGATCATCTAGTTCCAACCCCCTGCCATGGGCAGGGACACCTTCCACTAGACCAGGTTGCTCAAAGCCCCGTCCAACCTGGCATTGAACACTGCTAAGGCAACCTGTTCCAGTGCCTCACAATCCTCACAGTGAAGAATTTCTTCCTTACATCTAATCTAAATCTACCCTCTTTCAGTTTACTGCTGTTACCCCTTGTCCTACCACTACATGCCCTTGTAAAAAAATCCCTCTCCAGCCTTCAGCATAACAGAGATTTTGACTAAACTGCAATATTAGTCATTTGTCTGGCAATATTGCTGGCAGATATCACTGAGCTGTTATATACCCCAAAGGTATTCTTTACTTGTTAAAAAGTTAAGTTTTTCAGGCAGAAGAAGGATTTATGATAGTCAATAGACTGACTTCTTGAAGAGGGGCAGTACTATATCCACCATCTTTGCCATATATCTGGCAGGGTCCTCAAGGTCTTAACAATCAACCAACTAGGGCAGGCTAGGAAGATTTACTGCCTCATGAGATGTAGCAGAGAAAACAGCAGCATGCAATTCTCTCTGCTGTCCTTACTGCATCTCATTGTTTATGTTCTACCTTTCAAGACTGTAAAACTGTTCAGCTGGCCAGGCATAAACAGTCCTTATTGTCTCACTGGGGAGGAAGAGGGGTGAGATCTTGGACAGATGACAAAAGCTTACAAGAAGCAAGCTGCAGGCCTCAAATCACCCCAAAAGAGTACTTAACTTCTTGTTATTAAATAAAAAGAACATAGTTTTCTAAATTAAATCTGAAAAAAGAATCCATGACAGATTTGCTTTTGTAGAAACTGACTTATAAAAAATTCTTTATTAAACAATGGGTAAATTCAATTTAACACAAATTAATATTACACTTAAATATTGTTTGCATACATGAAACATTTGGTTTTCCTTCCAAATTCTGTGTCTCTTGCTACATAATTTTTGTGTATTAATTTTCGGTTTGCATTCCAATTTGAACCAGAAGGCAATATGGTAATTCTTTAAGATGACTCCTCAAATGTATACACCTTTACTTTCCACAAAAATAAAATGAAGGAAAACACCTAAAACCAAACCACCACACCATCTGCCTATATACACTCCTGAATAATAACACATGTCCCAAATGAGGCATGCACTTGGGCTAGTTTGTGTTTCACTGGTCGGTAGTTTTAACCTTTATATGAAGATGAAAAATAAATACTGAAATCAAGAGTGTAAGGACTACAATCCTGGGTCAACCAAGTATTCATCTGTGCTACAAAAGATTATTTTGAGAAAGTTTATGAATTGAGGAAAACAGTATAAGCTATTCCAAGTATAACCACTCAGCAACTGCTTGTTAATATATGAGAAATCTTGATTGAAAGCCATGATTAAATGTCACAACACTGGTTTAGATCCATCCCAGATGAGTGCCACTACATAGAGAAGACTTCTAAAGAGACAGTGACTTCAGCATGGGCTGACAGCAGCGCTCCTCTCTGCCGATAGGAGATACTAAAATGAAAGCAGAAGTTCAAAGCCTCTTTATTCAGTGGCCCAGGGTAGAAAACATCCTCATGGAGGGAGACTGAGTTCTAGGACTACTCTCCCCTTTAAACATTCAGAGGCCTTCTGAGAATTTCATGCAAGTCATAGCTTCAGATGGACTTCCTCTATTTTTAACATTGATTGGAGAAATGGTATCAGGTCAAACATACCCCTTTTCTGTCAAGGGATAACAGGTACTGCTAGCAAACACTCCCAATTAACACTCCAGTACCACATGGATAGAAAGTTTTCAACAGTAAGTATTAAGCTTTTGCTCTGTTAGCTCACCTCTGCACAGGGTGAGCCCCAAATTGAAAGATAAGGGAAGTTTAATTTCTTCATTTTTTTTTCCAACTGGTTAAACTAAATACTAACATAATACAAAGATAGTGCCAACCCTGAGGATTCCATTACTGTAGGAGAATTAAAAAGCCAAGGATCAGTTAGTTTAAACCAATTCTTTTTATTTCCCCACAAGATGAACACTACCACTAAACAGCATCTTGGCACACAAGAGCCTGAGATTACAGAAGAAACACCATGTACAAGCACTCAACGAACAGCTGAAAGTTGCGGCCTCTCTAGCTGACTATACTGGCATACTTGGCACCCAGAAAGCCACCAACAATTTGAGAAAACTGTTTAAGGCTTCTAACCCATTATTTTCATGCCCTTCTTCTAAACAGAGTATAGTGGTTTTGACACTGTTTTGCAGAGTGAGTGGTGCTTTATTTCATTAACTTCAGTGGGACTATTCATGAAGCAAAATTCTATGCAATATGATTACCATAAAAGTCACCTACAGTGAATTTCTCATACACCTCATTGATCACTGTAATCCCCCACTCACCTACTGGGATACTCAAGTCTATATTCTCTCCATAGACAAACTGACATCATCTTACACCCATTCAAAGTAAACCTTAAAGATAAACTTCTTATCTGCCACAAAGGTTCACAAATTAAGTTATCTTTAACTCCAAAAGTAACAGTTTACATCAAATATAACCAAGATCACCAACACAGTACATAAAGACCCCCCTCCCATTTTACTCAGCTACTGAGAACATATTTACTACAAGCAGCTGCTTGCTTCCAGGACAAGATCTACTTACTCCAACGAACTCAATCTCATCTTCACTTTCAGAAGTTGACGATTTACTCTCATGAATGTTGACGGAGCTGTGAGACTCCATAATCTAAACAGAAACAAACCAAACCATGCTCATCATTTTATTTTGTAAGTTTTCTTTAACTACCCTGCGTTTTCTGTTTTATTCCTTCGGCTTTACAGCCTGTCTGCACTTCAACAAGCCCCTCTGTATCATTCACTAACAAGTATAGAGAAATACAATAAGCGATGACAACTTTGATTCAAAACACGCTATGTTTTTCCAAATACGCAGAACGTGGCCTAATCTACAAAGCAGCCCAACACCTCTGTTCCTCCAGCAGCCACAGCTATAGCGTACCGCCAGAGTTTAAGAACGTACTTAAACCCGGAAACCACCGCAAGCGACAGAGCGGAGCTACAGCCTAACGCGCCGTACTCCCGCTGCAACACAACGGTTAACAGACGCGGGGTGAGCTCGGATGTACTTAGTAGCCACAGTTATTTCTGGTGCTTTTGGCCCCTTGAGGACCACAGCAGAACCAGGAGACTGCGCAGCTCACTTCAAAACAACCGCCGTCCTGCCAAAGGGAAGATCTCCGCCAGCGGCGCGGAACCGCGGCCCGCCCCAGGGCGGCCCCGGCAGCCGGCCTTGCTGACTCACGTTTCTGCACCCGCACGGCC
>NW_020799097.1:27319726-27353490 GCF_003259725.1 Athene cunicularia | reverse complement strand
CAGGGCGGCGGCCATCGGGCGGGCCGTGGGGCGGGAGGAGGGGTCGCGCCGCACGGCCCGGCCCGGCGCTGCTCCCGCCTCGCTCGGCGTTTTCAGTTCACCGCCATCTCACCGGCTGCTTACCCAGCCCAGACATCGACAGCTCGCCTGGGAGCACCTACGGGAGACGGTGCCAAAGGCCTTAGTGAAGTCCAGATAGACAGTGGCCGTTGCACTCCCCTAATCTACCAGGTCAGTCTCTTTATCATAGAGGTTTACCAGGTCAGGCGTGACTTACCCTTGGCAATGCCATAATGATGACTCCTGATGATTTTCTTGTCACTGAAGTGCCTGGAAATGGTTTCCAGGGTTAGCTGCCCCACCACCCTCCCAGGGATTGGGGTGAAGCTGACCAGCCTGTAGTACCATGCATCTTCCTTCCTGCCATTCTTGAAGATGGAGGTGATATGTGCTTTCCTTCAGTCCTCCAGTACCTCTCCTAGTAACTATGATCAACCAAAGATTATCTAGAGTGGCCTCGCAGTCACATCTGCCAAATCCCTCAGCAGCCATGGGTGCATCCCATCAGGGCCCAAGGACTTATGTATGTCTAATTTGCTTCCATATCCACTGACCTGATCCTCTTCAACCAAGGGTACATCTTCCTTGGTCCAGCCATTCCCCTGATCTCTGGGACCTGGAATTCCCGATGGCTGGCCTTGCTACTGAAAACTGAGGCAAAGAAGGCATTCGGTAACTCTGCCTTTTCCATGTTCTTTGTCACCAGATCACCCACCTCATTTAGCAAGGGGCCCACATTTTTCCCTAGTCTTCCTTTTGTCACCCTTGTACTTACAGGAAACTTGTTGTATTTGACACCCCTGACTAGATCACAGAATCACAGAATTGTCTTGGTGGGAAAAGACCTTGAAGATCATCCAGTCCAATCATAAACCTAACACTGACAGTGCCCAACTACACCACATCCCTCAGCACTATGTCGACCTGACTCTTAAACACTTCCAGGGATGGGGACTCCACCACCTCCCTGGGCAGCCCATTCCAACACCTAACAACCTGTTCTGTAAAGAAATGCTTCCTAATATCCAGTCTAAACCTTCCCTGGCGCAACTAGAGGCCATTACCTCTTGTCCTATTCCTTACTACTTGGTTAAAGAGACTCATCCCCAGCTCTCTGCAGCCTCCTTTCAGGGAGCTGTAGAGGGCGATGAGGTCTCCCCTCAGCCTCCTCTTCTCCAGACTAAACACCCCCAGTTCCCTCAGCCGCTCCTCGTACGACCTGTGCTCCAGACCCTGCACCAGCTTCGTTGCCCTTCTCTGGACACACTCGAGTCATTCAATGTCCTTTTTGGAGTGAGGGGCCCAAAACTGAACACAGGAATCGAGGGGCGGCCTCAGCAGTGCCGAGTACAGGGGTCAGATCCCTTCCCTGTCCCTGCTGGCCACGCTATGGCTGACACAAGCCAGGATGCCATTGGCCTTCTTGGTCCCCTGGGCACACTGCTGGCTCCTGTTCAGCCGGCTGTCAATCAACACCCCCAGGTCCCTCTCTGACTGGCAGCTCTCCAGCCACTCCTCCCCAAGCCTAGAGCACTGCTGGGGGTTGTTGTGGCCCAAGGGCTGCCCCCGGCATTTGGCCTTATGGAAACTCCTCCAGTTGGCCTCAGCCCATGGCTCCAGCCTGTCCAGGTCTCTCTGCAGAGCCTCCCTACCCTCGAGCAGATCAACACTCCCACCCAACTTGGGGTCACTAGAGGCCTTACTAGATCCAATTCTAGTTGGGCTTTCCTAATTTCATCTCGATGTGCTTGAACAATGTTTCTGTATTTCTCCCAGTTACCCATCCTTGTTTCCATCCTTGGTATGCTTTCTTTTTGTGTTTGAGTTTGACCAGGAGCAACTTGTTCCTCTACACAGGCCTCCTGACATTTTTGCCTGACTTCCTATTCTCTGGGATGAACTGCTCTTGAGCTTGGAGAAGTTCCTCAAATATTAACCAGCATTCTTGGTCCCATCTTCCCTCCAGGGCTTTATCCCATAGGTCTCTTTCAAGCAGATCTTTGAAGAGTCCAAATTTCACTCTCCTGAAGTCCACGGTTTTGAGCCTGGTTTTTACACGCCTCCCCTCAGGATCCTGAGCTCCACTATCTCATGGTCACTGCAGCCAAGGCTGCATTTGAGCTTCACATTCCCAATGAGCCCCTTGTTGGTATGAGGTCCAGCAAAGCACCACTCTTCATTGGTCCTTGTTGGCCCCTTTCAGTGCACTCCAGGAACCTCCTGGATTGCTTATGCCCTGCTGTGTTGTCCCTCCAGCAAATATCTGGGTGGTTGAAGTCTCCTATGACGACCTGGGCTTGTGAATGTGAGGCTGCTCCTATCTGCCTACCTCATCTGCTTGTTCTTCCTGATCCGGCAGCCTAAAGAAGACACCCACTATAATATCACCTTTACCTATCCTCTCTCTAACCCTTCCCCATAAACTCTCATTTGGTTCCTCATCTATCCCCAGGCAGAGCTTCATGTACTCCAACTGCTCTTTCATATGGGCAACTTCCCCTCCTTGTTTTCCTAGCCTGTCCTTCCCAAAGAGCTGTTCTCCCTTTATTGTAATGCTCCAGTCATGGGTGCCATCCTGCCATGTCTCTGTGATCCCAACTAGATCATAGCCCTGCAACTGCACACAGACTAACTCATCACATTTATTCCCCATACTGCATGCATTAGTATACAGGCACTTCAGAGAAGCACCCCAGCATGTTGACTGCCTAGAAAGGGATTGGGAGATTTCTCCATCATGGTGCCTTGTAGACATTTCCTTGCTTATATGCAGATGCTGGAGGTGACCCCACTTAAGCCCCAACTTGTTGATTTTGTGTCCATTCCTGTCACATCACTCCACGCCCTTTGTTCTCCAACCATGTTGATGGCTCCCTCACAGGACTGCTGGTACTCTCTCCCTTCATTCTTAAAGTCCTCCTTACGCAATCAGCCATCCTGGCAAAAACAGCTTTGCCCTGCTTAGTGAGGTGGATCTCATCTCTCTCAAGCAGATGGTGATCTGCAAGCAGGGTCCCATGGTCATACAACTCAAAATCTTGTCACTGACACAAGTTCTGCAACCAATTATTGACTTGTCTTGTTTGTGCTCTTCTCTTTTTCCCTGACAGACATTGCTTGGGCCCCCATGCCCATGATTCTTGCTGTTTATCTGCTACTGCTCTCCTGTTTCAGCTTATAGTTACTTTGAGCCACCCAAAGTAAAAGTTGGGTGTGAATCATCTTAGTGCATTAGCCTTGAGTAAGCTGAATAGTGTACATGTCACCTTTGAGTTGCGTGTCTGTATAAAAGAGCTGCTTGCACACGAACAAAGCACTTCACTGGTGTGTGCTTATCAAATCCTGTATACACAGGAGAGAAAGAATCGAGGGTTTCATGTTAAATTTTGATGCTAGGGGAGCTTTGTGAATAAATAACTGTGAGAAATAATATATCGTGGTATTTAACATCAGCATTAACTTAAAGCAGTTATTTTTCTTGTAAACACAGAGTTACTATTACTATTTAGTTTTAAGCCTCCTTCCATGTATGAATGAAAAATAGCCTCATGATAGAAGATATACTGAGATGCTAGTTACATACTCATCAACAAATTTGTACAACTTAATCACTATTGTTGGACTGTATAAACAACACTGATTTGAGCAGTTTTATTTCATTATTAAAATAATGGAAACTTGACTACCACTTGGAAAATTAAAGTCATTGCTGCCTAAATTTTCATATTTTGTATTTATAACTTAAATTTGCTAACATAAAGTTGATAGCAGCCATTCTGTTTGTAGCTTGCATTTGTGCTTAATTACTTTTGATTCTTGAGAATAGATAATATGAGGTGCAATAGGAACAAGTTACTAGAACAGTAAGATGGCATTATTTTTCCAAACTCTGATACCCTATGAAAATTACACTCTCTTGACTATGAATTTTTCAGCAGTAATTGATGTAAATATTTACTCTTGTGATGACCCATCCAAACATCCTCCTTGTATTTAAACAATACAGCTAAGGAAAAAAAAATAGTAAGGGAATTGCCATCTAAAATTTGTGTATTTCAGCTAATTCCTGGGAAAGCACAGGCTTCTCTGTTTGGGTCAGCTTAGGAAAGTCCTTATACAGGGTCTGTTTCAGGGAGAAGAAAAAAGATGTAGCCCGTTGTACTTCCTGGCTGGTGAGCCTCCCACAAAGCACATTCACCTTCTAACTTCAGAGTAGGCAATTTTTTTTAAACCCAGACAGTAGATTGGTGAAGGTAGGAACAGGCAAACCTAGGGGAGCAGGGGCTGCTCACGGTCTGCTTTTCACAAGCTAAGTCTCCAAGTGCAAACCTCCAAACAAAGCCTGGGTGTCACGTAGGATGTGGAAGCTGTTTCTGAGCAGACTGGTTTTATAAACTCAGTAATGCTCTCTAGCAACTAATTTTACTTATTCATTATGTGCCCTTAATTATTTTCTTTTTATAAATATTCTATTTATAGAATTTAAACATATTTCAACATCCTTGTTTCTCAGAGTGAGTGAAACATTGCCTTTTTAACCATTGATTTCCCTCTTGTGTCAACATTGCACACTGCCACTTAGTCTTGATGTAAAATATTTAGATGTCTGGTGGTTTGTGTTTTTTGACTCCTATCTATATACCATAACAAGAGTGGACATGAACTTGTCATGCATTAAAACCCCTGATTTATTCAATAGTATACTTTTTCAGTAAGTCTTTTATCCCATTCTTCACATATCTCAATATTTTTCTTTCCTTAGAAAACGTTTTCTTACTGAGCAGTTCATAATAAATAATGACCAAGTTATTTTCCATGGTAATCTTCAAATTCAATCTAAAATGCAGTAACAGAAACAAATAGTTCAAATTACTGGTTTTAGTACTTTAGTTTTAGTTTTACCTTTTCAGTACTAAACCTCCAGTTACTAAATGCTGTACAGTCATATAGCTGTTAGGTTTTTCTGCAGTAGCCATCAGCCTTCTCCAATTCTGAGTAATGCTGAGTAATACTGTCCTCTGTGATTCGTATCAGAAGACTTGCATACTTCACGACAACACACATTTATATATCACCAATTTTAGTGCAAATTTTGGGAGAAGCAACAGTAAACTGTTCTGCTCTCCTCTCCCTTTCTATTACTTCTGAAGTTTCGAATCTGTGATAATTTAGTCTTCAATTTTGTGTTCTCAAGAGTTTGTCAGAGTCATTTTGAAAAAACAGTCACATTGTCTTCTTTTTTGGTGATACTGCAAGTATGGCTTTTCCATTAACTGTGTGTAGTTGTGTAAAAGCAATTTATCTTTTTTTATCCAGTGGAATAACATCAGTCCTGTACTCTAGCAGAGAGGAAGATACTGACTCTTTGCAGCTTTCTCCCTCTTTACCCTTTGGTAAAACATAATGTCTCATTCTCTATGTTGCTCCTTTTGTCCAGAACACCCATTCTCTCCATGGCCCATGCCTGGAAGTAGGCCCTTCACACTACCACGAAAATCCCCCTTTACACTTTGTGGTGAGCTTCCAGCCCCTCTGGTTTTCCTTTGACAACATACCTGGTCAGCAGAATAGAAAAGCAGATAGTAAGTACAGTGTGATCTGCAGTGCTGCACCAGCAACAGGGAGAACAACCGCTCATGTTTGGCTCCCTCTACCTGCCTAAGTTCTTCTACAGCTCCCAAACAACCCAACAGCTGCAGCTGTGCAGTATCAGCTGTTACAGCTTTAAGGTTACATGGCCCTTGTAAGGTGGGCCAACCCCTTCCCCAGCTAAAAATTACAAGTTTTACAAAAGATGGCTTCAGAACAGTTATTATACAAAAAGAGGGGGAAAAAAAAAGCTAGCGAGAGAGAAAACACAACTTTACATGTTATAGTATCAACAGAGGCTGATGAAAAGGCCCCAGAAGACAGTAAGGACAATAAAATAGAACTAAGACATAGCAATGTTTCATTTTATTTGATAGAAAGTAGCTTCAAAAATATGATTAACTATATACATTCTTATATGCTGTACATACAATCGCATATACAAAATGTACATAATAGCAAACATCTTTCTATTACATTTAATAGATTGTAGTTAATAACATGAGATAGAACTTACATCATATTTCATACCTTTTATCCTGATCCCATCTATAAATAATTGATAGACATGAGCAATGAAAAAGGCTAGCAGATCGCTCAAACCCCAGCCCACACAGAAGTTGTCTCCATAGCTCATTTTATTAGTGCATTGTTCCAGTACAGTTAGGTTTGCAGCACTTTGCTTTAGAGGTATTTGGCTGCTAACCTTATCCTCAGATTTTTTTCCTGCCATTCACCCTAATACTATTTCTAATTTTATTTCTGTAACCCATATCTCCTCAAATCAAGCTAGATTTCTTCAACTTCATGTTGTGGTGTTTTGGGTTTTTTTCACCTCGATTCCTTAGTTGCTTATTTGCCACATAAGAAATAGATTTAACTATTGGTATTCTCTGTTCTGGAAAGAAGTCCACTCAAGCACAAAAACTATAATCCAAATGTTCTCCCCTTCCCATGCTACCTGCACACTGTAAACTTGGAATCAGTCTGCGAGGAAAAACATGTACCTTCCCTCCTCCTCCTCAGGGAATTACAGGGTGTGAGACTGCCAGCTGCTCCCTGGGACAAGTGGTGTCAGATCTGAGGAGGAACTGCTCAGTTACTGGGATTTTTCTATCCCATGAGGAATGCTCTACCTGTCCAACCTCTCTCCAAGCAAGAGGTAGCATACCAAAATCAAAACACAGGGAGTAGAGGCTAGCACCTCTGCCCGTTACTAGTTGCTTTCAAGAGATTGTCCTCTATTTCTTGACTGGAGGGATCAGGTACCCTTATCCTATGGATCTGATGTTCAAGGAAGAGGAGAGAGTGAGAGCTGCCAAAGAATACCAGCAGCAGAATGCCTGCGAGAGAAGCCACAGCCTCCACAAACAGGCTATCCTGGAGGACTCTTCCCTGGAGGACTCTTCCCTGAGCTGAGAGGGAACATGGCTTCTTTCACTGCCTTTCTAACTTTCAGAGGTTCAAAATGAGCTACTTCTTTCCTGCAGACATCTTGAGAGCTGCAGTTTTATTGCCCTAAGAATGTTTTCTTCTTTCCAAGTTAACAGCATCCTTAAATATCTATTTTATTTCTTCTTCTCTCCTCATGTGGTCCTGTGCTTTCTAACACTGTGCTGGCCATAGTCTTCATTTCACTAGGAAATTTTTCTGTTTTCATATCTCTATATCTTTTTTGTATTAATATGCAATAGCTTTCTCTGATCGGCAAAGCGGTTTTCCATCAGCTGTCAAGGTGAAAGCAAGGGGATTAAGGTTCCTCTTATATGCTCTTTTGGTATTACTTGAATTTTTTTTCCAACTAAGGGGAACTTTACTTATATTCTTCAGAACAAGTTCATATTTTTTTAATTACTGCATAACATGCATATGTTCAATAATATCTTAAAGCCAAATATATTAGTATGCCTTCATTTTTTTCTAGGCTGTGGGATTTTCATTTATTTGAGAAAATGGTTTTCAGATTTCTAGTGTGCTTGCAGTATCTCTGTCTACTGTTGCTAGGCCTATTTAGATATTATTTATTTTTTATTTTATACTACTTCTTAATTTCTGTTGAGAATTTGAACTGGTATGAAATACCTTCTGTTATTCCTTGTCTGAATTCCTGAGATCCTGTCTGCAACCTTGGTTGGGAGAGGGTGCTGGTGAGTTTCTGGCAAGATGACAATCCATCTTAGAAGAAGTGGGCTTGAAACACTGCTGTTGACCTTGTGGGGTAGGAGGTGGAGGAGTCAGATGGCTGTCATTTCGCTGAATTTGTGCGTTAGCAGCTGGTGAATCGTCATTCTGCTGGTCTTGTGTACTGGGAGGAACAGTCGAAGAGATGATGCCCTGAGGAGCAGCTGCTGAACCACTGTTGAGACAATTTATAACCAAGCTTGAAATATTAACACTAAATATACAATTATGACTGTTCTTAGTTTCTGAGCAGCCATTTGTTTAGTAGCTAGTTAACCAGTTTTCTTCATTGAAACATTCCCCTTTTCCTTGTTTCACCTCAGCCTTATAGGTCTGAGATGGTGACTTGTCTGTCTTGTTGGATTTGACTCCAAATTCCTTCTCTTGAATTGTAATTGTATTCTGGGGAAAGGCGGAGAAGGTGGTCAAGGAAGGAGGAACAGCAAGGGAGGAGATCAAAACTCCAATATCACCAGTTTTAAAAGTTAGTAACTTGTGTGTACGTTGTTACTAAAGGTACTGCAAGACAGGATTTTCTTTTGACCCCCTCCCTGTACTTCATTGCTGGAAAGTGAACTGAAAGAGTGAGTTCATAAGCACTTTTAAATTCTCCTAATTTTCTAACAGAAAGAAACTTGTGTTATCTGAGTTAAAGGAATCATCACTGTTATCTTGATTACTTACAAGGTGCTTAAATGCCTTTACAGTGAGGAAATTCTGAACATACATAAAATGAATCAATTATAAATGCATTTTAATAAGGATCCATTCAAGAGGGACTATGCAGGCAGTATCTGCATTGGTTTCAATGGATGTTGGCCTGGATTTTACATTATCAATAACAGACATAAAGACATTTTTAAGATATCAAGTTTAAACTGAAAGGTCTATAGGCAATATTAAAAAACAACTCAGAATTGTTACAGTGCTAGCTCAAGTTCCTCCCATCAAGGCTTCAGGAATACTGTGTCTGTACATGAGAAGACTCAGGAATTAGCAAAATTTATGGATTCATCTGGTGAAGATAAAGATGTAAAATATAAAGTATTTAAGATTTAATACTTTCAAAGAAGACAAGCTCTGTGTTCCTGGGCTGCTACTTTTACCACCTGTGTCAAGGACAAGGAAATATACTACAGTGAATCAATACACTGTATATTACAAATACAGAGGACCTTTGTTTTAAGAAGCTTTCTCATCTCTAGAAGAAAAAATATTAACATAGCAAACCCTATTTTAACCATGCTGGTGCATTTGTTTATTGTTTCCAGATGGGAAAATCTGTGTATGTGGATTCTTCCAATAGATATTATCTGAGTATTTCTCGAGTAGTATTTCATAGACTACTGGTGGTCCATGGAGTACTACTAGGTGGCTTAGAGAGGAATTTTAGGAGCAAAGCACTGCTACTTTTCACACAGTTCTGTCATAACAACATCAAATATCTTGGGACAGTTTTGTTTGGTGGAGTTTTTTTTGTTGTTGTTATGAAGTGTCTTACACTTGCAAATATGGATTTTGAAACATGCACGAGAACTGAACTAAGAAGTAAAATATTACTTCAGTATAGAAAGTCTAAGTAAGGACAGATCTTTTCTCCCAGTCTCACTGATTTTAATCTGTTCCTTCTTAATCTCTTATCCTGTTCCTGAGGACAGGTTGAGAGCTGGGACTGTTTAGCCTCAAGAAGGCTCAGGCAGATCTTATCTACATGTATTAATATCTGATGAGAGCGTGTAAAGAAGATGGAGCCTTTTCTCATTGGTGCTCAGTGGCAGAACCAGAGGCAATGGCAAGAAACTGAAACAAAGGAGGTGCCATCTGAACATCAGGAAACACTTTTTCACTGTGAGGGTGACTGAGCACTGGCACAGGTTGCCCAGAGAAGTTGTGGAGTCTCCATCTCTGGAGATACTCACATGAACTGTACATAGCTCTGAGAAACCTTGTCTAGGTGACCCTACTTTGAGCTGCTGGGGTTGGACTCACCAATCTACAAAGGTCCCTCCCAACCTCACTTCTTCAATATGTACATTTGGTATATGTGGAAACAGCACTATGCAAATGCAGTGTTTCATGTGATAGTGCTGCTGTGCACCCTCGAGATCATCGAAATTTTTGCTGCACGCAGCACACCTAACAACATACATCTCTTCCTTATGCTTCAGTGATGTGTGACTGTTGAGATGACTGTTCAAATCAGCAAAATTCTGTGCAGTCGCAGAACAGAAGCAGCATCGAAACCATAAGTTTCCTTTTTGCAGCATGGCTTTCTGACAATTCACATAATCGTTCCTTCTGTTTATTCTAGAGACATAAGTTGTCCGGCAACCACAGGTTAAACAGTCTCCTTTTTCTACCGGGAGGAAGTCCTCCTCCTTTTTTATTGATACTTCCATCTGCTCAGGCACAAATGCATAGTCCATGCTATGAATCTCATTATAATGGATTAGAAATTCTTCTTCTGTGTCAAAGAAGAGATTACCACAAAGGCCACAGAAGTATTTAGTCTGTATCTCCTGGTTATGATGCTCTTGGAAATGTTGCTGTAGTGTTCCGACTTTACGGAAATGATTTCTGCATAAGCCACAGCAGTATCTGTGAAATGCATGGCTTTCTAAGGACATGCAGTGTTGTTTGACACTCTCTTCAGATTCCAGCATCTCACAAGTAGATGATTTCACTGGTAGTGATGAGTTCAGCAATTTTCATTTAGTCTTGTTCACAAGGTAAGAATGCCCATAATAAGCAAGATGTTATTTAATAATTCCTCTGCCCCAATAATTTAGACTGTTTTGGTGGTAAAAGATTGCTAAGTTTAGGTACAAAAGAGGTGTGATTTTCCTTTACTTGTGCGTTAACTGAGGCACAAGTGACATGAAAATGGAATTGACTCTGAAGAGACTACAGAGAATAATAAGAAAAGTAATGCCAAAACTAAAATAGACATATTGGTCAAAGTAACTCCATGTGTTTACTTCTGTATTCTCTTCCTGTAATTTAATAACCTTATGCTCCTTTGTCTAGAATGAACAACTTATTTTGTGCTGTTAAGCTGGACTGCTTCTTTATTACACACTTTTTGTACAAGGTTACAAAAATATTTACCTACTTGGCAATGCATATATGAACACAAGTCTTCATGGTAATTTTAAGACTTTTAGATTTTGTTACCGTAGAGTAATATATGGAATTACACACTGCATGCTGCAATTCTATTTTTAAGACTTACCAAAAGCTATGCTTCTGAAAAGCACCTGAGTTAAGATCTTTGCTTAAAATTGGCTTCTTGGTGCAATTGTTCAGTTTTTGTCCCATCATTCTCCTAATTAAAGCATCATCTGTGTTTGGAAACAACTGTTTTGTGATTCCTGCGAAATAAAGAGAAGATATATATGAGGCCTCCAAATCAGGGAAACAACAGATGTATGATCTAAAATATATCTCTTGCATCTTTGAAATTTCCAGCTACTTCGACTTCAGCTCTAGCTACTTTGATGTCTTCACACACTACTTAAGAGATTTTGCGCATGCCAGCTCTGTGCTTTCCATCTTGCTGTGCCTGCTCTTGGTAGACTCCAAGAGGACTCCAAGGCCACAAGGCCTTTCTGTATTGCTCATCCTCTCTCCCTTGATTGTTCATCCTTGATTGCCCGGCCTCTCTGTTCTTGATCAGAGACTCCTTTTCCTATCCTCATCAGTCCTCATGCCTCTGAATCTTACAGGTTTTGTTCATTAATTTACATTTGCAGGTGATATCTCTTTCCCTAAAAATTTTCCTTCTGTTTTACCTGGCTGACTGTTTTTAATGGAATACTAACAGCACTCGACATCAGGAATGCAATTCTTGCTCCTCTCTTCTCCATCATCTTTCCTTCCCTTGATTTTTCCCCCCTTTCATTTCATTTTGAAGTCTTGCAGTTTCCATCTTCTTTAAATAATCTTATCTACTAACTCCTAGGCTAAATAATGTAATCTACTAATTCCCAGGCTTCCTTTTTATTTTTCTTTTTATCTTGTGTAATGTTGACACTTTTCTATTTGAATCCAGGAGTTTTATCATTTCCCTTAACAGACTTTGACTTGTCTATAAGCTCCCCTTTGTCACTGAATTCTCCACAGCATGCTGTATGATTATTTTCTCTGGTTCCCTTTTCAGTTTTGCCTGGCCCTTTCCTCAGAATCGACCTTTAGAAAAGTCACTAGTAGCTTTTAGATCTATAGAATTATTTAGCTTGGGAAAGACCTTTAAGATCATCAAGTCCAACCATTCTTCTCATCCCATTAAATCTTTTAAATATTTCTCATATATCATTCTGAAACTGTCTCATCTTATGTCTTCTAAATAAGTTTTCACTATCTTACTCTTTTCCCTCTTGACTTTGGGCCTTTTCTCTAGCTAGGTTCTTAAGGAAAAAAGGTTAACAACTGGTAACTTTTGAAACTGCTGGAAAACTTCAACAAAACTGGACCAAGGTACAGGAACTGGAGCTAAGAAGGGAAGCGAACTGAGAAAACTGGGCAAGTCCAAGGGAATGGCAACGGAAGAGGGATTCTAGCACAAGAATTTAGGCTATGTTGTTCAAGTATTTATCTATAGGTGTGAATCCAATAAAAATCTGTGTTCATGTGCTCACAAAACACTGTTTTCTTTAAAGGTGCTACTTCCATCTGAAATGATTCTCTTTCCTATGCACCAAACATTTTCTGCCTTAAACCTCATCTTAAAACAAATCTTGTTTGCTTCTCTGATCACTACTTCTGTCTTCTATACTTATTCTCTCATTTTGCCTCCAGCACTATTTAAAATGTCAGAATTCATAACATTCACTAACTTCAGAATATAGCAGACATAATTTTAAACTTGATCCAAGAGTGTCCTCTATATGCCTTCCCTCATCTGTTACCATCATGCTCCAAGTTTGACTGTTGTAGGTTAACCTTTCAAAGGCTAAAACAATTTACAGTATCACTGTGTCTGAGTAGTGACCTAAATAAAACCCACAAAATTCACACAATAGAAATACTACTACTTAGCATTTCACTGACAGTATTTGTAACAGATGGTTCTAAAAAGTATGTAGCTGAAGAAGGAAATATGAAACAGCACATCACCTGAGTAGACCAGCTGTTAAGCATTACAGCCCCTCCCTCAGACAAAACCCTCTATCAAGTCAGTGCCACATTGAGTAATGTTAACAAGTCATCACCTATGATTTCCTGAACTTCATTCTGATTCATAGCTGGTTTTGCCGCTTTATCCTTTGAAGAGGAGGACTTTGCACCTGTCAGGCTGTGTGTAGCCATGTATTCATGTGTATAAAGTGCTTGCATCAAGTCATTTATAAACTTTTGAGGTTTGCTCTTGTTACAAAGTGCAATCTGCCACTTTTCGATCTTGAACTGGAAAACAAAATTGGTCATAGACATAACTATTGCAGTTCTCTAGAAATATTATGTAGTATTACCTCTGAAATATTTTTTTTTTAAATTTTCTGTTTTTAAACCACAACGTAATCTCTGCAAACCGTGTGCTTGACATTAACGCTGCACAACATTCAACGTTTGCAACTATACATACAGGTTGATTTTTTTTTTCAGAAGCAAGAGTAAGGCAGACTAAGGACCCCATTCATCCTAGCAAACACTTCACCAAACAATCCTTATTACTCACTAGTGGAGACAGGACATGTTCAGAAATATCTAAATCCTTCTGCTTGCACTCCATGCAGGCTGGCTGTGGTCCAGTTCTGGCATGGATTCTGTACAGCCTCAGAAGCATGGCAATATGCCCAAGCTAATATTCCTGCCTCCAAGCAAACATGCCCTAAGAACTGTGACATCTGGTCCTGGGCTTTGAGAGTGACTTCTACACACAGCAGTTGTACAGCCTAAGTATCTGAACTCCCCTAATGGGCAGTTTTGAGCTATCTCTATTAAGTAAGTCTAGGTTGCTTAGAAAATTAGGTATTTTTATTTCTTTGGAGATGTTAGGTCAAATTTTATGTATTGCAATATTCAGTCAAAACATCACACCTTGATAATTGTTAATAGATTTCTTTGGGTTTTAGGACCCCTTGACAACAGACAAGAATGATTTCCACTGGTTAGCATGACTCAGTGCCTAAGAATGTTTATGTAAATTGTGAATGCAGAAGCTAGAATTATTCTTTTGGTTATATCTTTATAGTTTTCACGTACAGCCTCTGTGCCTCACATTTCTCAGTTATGCTCTGTTAGAATTACAGAGAATGGGGGAACATTTTTATTCAGTATGTATTTCTACTGGCCAGTATCTTGAACAAGAGCAGAAACATACCATTCTCCATTTACTTCTTACAGTTTAAGCAGACTGCTGATATTTTTCTTAGATTATCTCTGAAACACTACCATTCCCCTTTAGCAACCAAAACATTAGGCTCAAAGTTATTCCTGGATCTCAGTATTTTCTCCATGCATCCACATTCTGCCCTTAGTCACAGATGTGCAAAGCCACTGACATTAAAACGAGTTTAAGAGTGGACCAACATACTGATTTGTCCAGTGTTTCTCATGAAAAAAGCTTCCTGCACAAAAGGAGATCATGAGTCACGTCATCAACTGAATGACAATATGATTTTAACTGATGCTTATTTTTTATATTTGTTATACTATAACAGTAATGTTTGTACTGTATAAATATTTAATTTTTATGCCTGACATTGCCTTTTAACTGACCTGTTTTTCTGTCTGTTGCTCCTCATCTTCTGCATTCAAAGTTATTGGTGAGCTGGAGTTACTGTGCATAGCTGCATATGAATCTGCTAATGGATTGTTAGATGCCTTCCAAACAGCATGTGAATGCAGACTGGATGTAGATGATGTCACTCCCCCTTTAAGCAGTGCTTCAGCCATCCCTACCAGTTCCTCAAAATGGGTGACTGCCTGTGGCAATACTGAAATCAAATGGAAAGTGAGGGATAAAATAGTAACTGAAGCTTTCAGAGTCTAATTACATACGCATGTATATTTTTGCAATTAAATTCCTGTCGCAAGAGTGTCAAAGCAGTCAGCAAAGATGCTTTAACATACTTTTTTCTATTCTTTCATATATTTTCCTGCCATTTTGCTCTCCCGTCCCATGAAGATCTGTTCTCTGTTTCTAGAATAGGATAGATCAGTTCTCTGCAAGGCTAGGAGATACCATTAGTTTACGCCCATCATGGCACTAAACAGGCTATTTATCTTTTTTCTTTTTGCTATCTCAAAATCTCTACAAGTCTGTAAAGCTATTGAATATGGGATAAGTAATGTTATGTCTGATTTTTTTTTCTTCAAAGAAGTTACATAGACTTTTTTCCTTTTTTCCCTTTTTTAATCTATAGAGAGTATCTTTTAAATAATCTTTTCTCCAAGTAGTATTTATTTTCAAATAGAAACTTTTATTGACTCCATTAAGAAAAATAAATTCCGAGCAAAAAGGATGCAAGGAGTGAAGAATTGGCAAGATACAGAATCCCTAAATTACAGAAAATACCATAAAATACAAGTGCTTAAGGTGCAAGGCAAGTGGATGTAAAAGTGTAAGAAAAGTCGTCAGACATTAACAAAATGTTTAAAAATAATATTCAAAAAGGTGGAGAAGAATGATTCAAACCTAGACAAATAACATAGGGAATGGAATCAGGTGGGCAATGAAACTGATAAGCACTTGCAGAAAAAAGACAGTAGACTGTCTAGGGATGGTATGATATAGCTCGCAAGGGAAGGAGCAAATCTTCTTTAAACCTTATTCATTCACTAACGGTTTGAAATTTTGGATTCAGTCTTGGCTGCCCCAGAGTAAGGGACAGAGACAAATAAGAGGGGCTTCAGAGATGATCACTAAGTGATGTAAGATTAATTTATGAAAGAACAGAATGGTTCACCTCTGGGAAAGGACTAGATTTGTTCTACCTGGAACTAACTCAGATTATCAATAATGAGGAATTACCAAAGTAATTAGAAATGAGATAATTCTAGAACAAATAATATTCAACAGTTAAAAGACTGCAGAGTATTAGAGGGGCTGAGACAGAGATATGCAATTGGTTTCAGAACCATGGTACTGTGGCAGACACCAGGGAGAATAAAGCACCCTGGACTCTCGTGACCCATAAGAGCAGGACTCTTCTTCAGTCCCCACCCTCCAGCATTACAACCAAGACCAGATATGAAGCTTTAACAGCTGCAGACACCCACGAGCAAGGTCTGCAAGGAGGAATTGTACCAGCAGCACACAGTGTATACCACAGAAGGAAGCGACGAGTGCTTGTAGTGGGTGACTTTCTGTTGAGGGGCACTGAGGTGCCCATCTGCCAACCTGACAGGGAGTCACAAGAAGCTTGCTGCCTTCTGGGAGCTAAGGTCTGAGATGTTGCTGAGAGGGTGTCACAACTTGTCAAGAGCACAGACTGCTTACTATCCATTGCTACACTTTCATGTGGGCACAAATGACACCACAAGCTGGAACCTGGGCAGAATCAGGGAAGACTACAAAGCCCTGTGGGTGTAAGCGAAAAGTATTGGTCCTCAAGTTATCTTTTCTTCCACTTTACCAGTTAGAGGAAAGAGTGCAGCCAGAAATAGACACATAATGCAAATCAAATTCTGGCATCATGGCTGGTGCCATCATGAGGCTTTTGACTTTTATGACAATAGGACATTCTTCAATGACTATAGCTTGCTAGGGAGAGATGGGATCCACCTGTCTAGAAGAGGCAAAGGAATCTTTGGCAGCAGACTGTCCAACTTTCTGAGGCAGGCTTTAAACTAAAGTTCTTGGAGGGCAAGGTCCCATGTGGCAATGCTCATGCCATTGCAACCAACTGGGGAATAAGCTGGGTCAACCAGAGCAGCAACAGATGTTCCTTAGCTGCCTCTCAAGATGAGAACCAGAAGACCAACCACCTCAAGTATATGTATACCAGTGCTGCCTGGGGAACAAACAGGAGGAACTGGAGCTCCGTGCCCAGTCAGGAAGTTATTATATTGTAGGAATAACTGAAACATGGTGGGACAACTCACATGACTGGAGGATCACAATAGGCTGTTTCATAAAGACAGGCAGGGAAGAACAGGAGGAAGAGTTGCACTGTATAGAGAGAGAACCTTGAATGTATAGAAGTCAACTGTGCTGATTGTGGAAGCCCTATCAAATGCTCACGGGTCAAGAATGGAGGGATCGTCTCCAATGGGGATCTTACAGTAGGCATCTGCCTACTATATTTGGGTCACTTAAGCAAGCTTCAGGTCAAGAGAATCAGACATTTGTTGGAAGAATGATATAGCAGCTATATGTCATGTGTCAAGTTCCTGGAATGCGTAGAGGACCGCTTCCTCATACAAATGTTAGATGTGCCAACCAGGAATGAGGCACTGCTGGACTTGCTACTCGCAAACCAAGAAAACCTGCTTTGTAGTATCTCTCTTGGTGACAGCCTTGGCTGCAGTCATCACAGTATCATGGAGTCAGGGATCCTGCTGAGCACACTGAAGGTTAGTACTAAGGTAAAGATTTTAGATTTTACAAGAGCAAACCAGCTCAATCAGCTCAGTTGGGAGGAATTCCATGGGAAGCTTCCATGGAAGATAAAGTTGTTAGCAAGTGCTGGGAGTTTTTCTAGAATGCTCTCCTAGAAGCACAAAAACAGTTCATCCCCTTAAAGGTAAGGGAAGTAGGCAGAGCAAGAGACCCCCTTGGCTTAACTGTGAGTTTCTAAGTCTGCTCAAATCCAAAAGAAAAGCATATCGGAGATGGAAAAATGGACAAATACCTGTTAAGAACCACAAGGACATTGCCAGGGCATGCAGAGATGAAATTACAAAAGCAAAAGCTCAGCTTGAATAGAAATTGGTCAGAGGTGTCAAAAAACTACAAGAAAGGGTTCTTCAGGTACGTAAACAATAAGCATAAACAGAAGGAAAATACTGGCCTGCTGTTAAACAGGAGAGGTGAATCAGTCACCAAAACCACTAAAAATACCAGAGGTTTTCAACTTTTCCTTTATTTCTGTCTTTATGAGTGCTATTCAGACCCAGGCCTTGGGAACAAAAATCCAGGTAAATGCAAACACAGATCCACTGTCAGTGAAGGAAGAATTGGTATGCGAACTGTTACAGGATTTTGACCTCTATATATTGATGGCCCTGTCATTATCCACCCGAGGGTGTTCAGAGAGCTGGCTGACATCGTTGTGAGGGCACTCTCCATAGTCTTAGAGAAACTGTGGAGATCAGGGACATCCCACAAGACTGGAAGAAGGCTAATGTCACCCCCATCTACCAGAAAGGCTTAAAGAAGGATCCAGAAAATTATAGGGCCATCAGTCTTACTTCAGTCCCTGGAAAAGATATGGAACAAATCCTCCTGGGCACTATCATATGTGATATCACAAATGAAACACGATTGGGAAAAGCCAGCATGGATTCACCAGGGGCAAATCATGTTTGACAAACCTGATGGCCTTCTATGACAAAGTAACCTGCTCGGTTGATGTGGGGTGAGCAGTAGACATTGTCTACCTGGATTTCTCCAAGGCTTTTGATACACTCCCCCTCAGTTTCCTCCTAGAAAAACTGATACATTGTGGTCTAGACAAGTGGTCTGTGTGGTGGGTGGGGAACTGGCTGACAGGCTGACCCAGAGGGTGGGGGTAAATAGCTCCTTTTCAAACTGGCAACCTGTCACAAGCGGGTCCCCTGGGGATCGATATTGGGCCCAACACTGTTTAAAATCTTCATAAGTGATTTGGATGATGAGATCAAGTGTACTCAGATAAAGTTTGCTGATGATACCAAACTGAGTGGGGAAGTGGACACTTTGGAAGGGAGAGCCACCCTCATGGAAGATCTGGATAAACTGGAGGACTGGGCTAACAAAAACCTTAGGAATTCAACTAGAACAAGTGTAAGGTCTTGCACCTGGGAAAACATAATCCAGGAGTGCAGCACAGACTGGGATCTACCCGACTGATCTCTGTGGAAAGGGACCTGAGGGTCCTGGTGGACAACAAGCTCAATATGAGTGAACACTGTGCTGCTGCATCAGCGACAGAGAAAGCCAACAGGATGCTGGGTTGCATCCACAAGGGCATCACCAGCAGAGATAAAGGAGTCATTGCCCCACTCCTTGAGAAGAGTGAGGCAATGAGAAGAGAAGGCTCTGGGGAGACCTCATCAACATTTTCTGTAATTTAAACGGTGGCTACAAAGAAGATGGAGACTCCCTTTTTACAAGGAATCACATGGAAAAGACAAGGGGTAATAGGTACAAGTTACTTCTGGGGAGATTCTGTCTGGACACAGGAGGAAAATTTTTCACAATGAGAACAATCAGCCACTGGAATAATCTTCCAGGAAAATGGTGGATTCCCCAACAGTGGACACTTAAAATTCAGCTGGACAGACTGCTGGGCCATCTTGCCTGGACTGTGCTTTTGCCAGAAATGTTGGACCAGATGATCCTTGAGGTCCCTTCCAACCTGGGATTCTATGATTCTATGAAATTTCAGTAGATGAGGAAAGATGACTAATAAATAAGGTTAGTTGGACTGGTCAGTGGAGTGTCTGAGCTTAGCCGATGGTTACACACAGCATACAGAAAGGTTCTCTTGGGAACAACTGACAGGATTTAGACAGATTTTAAAATTTCGAACTGTGTGATTGCATGGCCTCCGTGTAAGACAGTTTTTTCTAACTGCTGCCAGAATTAAATGTTGCCATGTCTCAAAGACTGGTGCTAATGGTAGGCCTTGATCGTGTCAAGTGCTTAAGCATCCATAATTCCCATCCAAATGGCCTCTTATAAATCAAGCTTCTCATGACCTTAAGGCTTTCCTCTTCATCAAAATATTACCCCTGACTTTACCTTGAAGCATCACCAGGGACTGCCTTAGGCGGCAGTTTTCTCTCATGGTGTCTGTCAGTTTCCTCTTGAGACTTTTTATTTTGGCACACAGTTCTACCTTGGATAGTTGAAATAAAGGCTCTTCATCATCACTGCTACTTTCACTGTACAGAAAATTGCTTCCTGAATACGATTCTCTCTGAAAAAAATAAAACCGTGCTATCTAGAGCAACAACAACATAAAATTAAAACGTTAAAACTAACATTCAAATATCTGGCTAAATCAGAATACTTCATACACAGAATTCATACACAGAATACAGTAAGCAGACTCAGTGTATTTTAATAATAGCTGTTACTGAACATAGCAATTACCATTCCTGTTAAAATTAAAAATGAAATGTTAGTGTAATATGAAACTGTCAGGTACTTCTCCATTCACCAGTTTTCTAAGGTAGTGTCCTTTAGAACACTTCACTAAAACAGAAGTCTTATGCCCCCCTAAACAAATATATTTCAGTTTGCTTTTGCTTAATACATTAAAATTGCTGAAAATGAGATGTTTACCTGTTTGTTAATTAAAGATGTTTCAAGTTGACTCAGGATGGTGGCAGGAGCAGATGCCTGCAATGATTTCTTTCTTTTTATATGCTTCATCATCTTTCCCTGTAAACAAGATCATAATAGTGCCTTTGCATTTCTATAGAGCTTTTCATTACAGTATCTCATAGTATACCATAAACATTTATTCACTGTGCACTTGACATTTTTGGTTAGTATTTCTGAAAAATATGTTTGCACCTTTTTATTAAGATTTATGTTTTCTTTCCCTACATTTTGTCATTGCAGATAGCACAATGCAAAGCTCAGAAAACATGTTCTTTCTTATGCAGTGGTCAGATTTCTGTCTTATGGAAGAAAATGTAACGGAGCTACAGAGCACACAAGTCTTGAATAGTGCTTTTCTATTTAAATAGCAAAGGACAAAAATCTATTGGCCTAAATGATTACTCAGACAGAATATTGTACTGAGGTACTATGTTAAAACTGCCTGTATTCCTACCTTTACTGTACATATTTTGTGTATTGTGAAGAATCAATAGTTGCAGTCTGTTTCACTCCATTATGGGCCTATCAATATCAGGTATATAAAGACAGAAACTCACCTGTTCTTTATCCAGGTCACTGTCCTCACTTTCTGAGAATATCATTTCTATTCTCTTCCTCTTGCTTTTTCCAAGGACTTGTATTTTTGTAATTTCATCTGCTCGTAATATCTTTTGCATCATTTCCACCAGCTCTTGGGGGTCATCTGAAGTGATGGAAAAAAAAAAAAGGCCAAAGCACAGAAAATTGTGTAGCAATACCTTATAACTAGATTAAAATTTTGTATCAGACAGATGCTCTGGAACTACACTCACCACTCATATACACAACTTTCACCAGATGCTTCTCTGTCTTTCTGTCTCCCACAGGCCAGTTTACTAGCACGTGCTCATTTGGTTTCAGAAGTCTTTCTAGTTCATTGTCATCACTGGGAAGGTTCTGTATCCATGAAGTCTCTCCAATTTGTAATGAATTATCATTTACAAAATCAAACAGTGTGAATTTTTTCATTGTTAAGTGATTTTCCTGTTACACAGACACCGCCTGCAGGATGTCATAGGAAAAATAACTGTTACCATGTTATGCCACAGGAATGTTACAAGAACACTTTAAAAAGCCCCAAACAACTGTCCTATTCCTGGATATGGGTAATTAACCTTGTATGAAAATATCCTGTTAAGGAAGTGAAAACTAGCCAAGCAGCATGTTATATCTCCCCTGAAATATGGGAGGTGATCTGCTCAACACATGCACATCAGAGAGTTGCCTCCAAAACTATGCACAGAAAACAGCTTTCACTCACAGAGCCCTTGCTTCCACATTACTACTATGCCTAGTCTATCTCCTGGCTGGGATCTCTATTACTACTACATTTGCCCAAACAAAAGTTTTCAGTCCAGCCTCTGACTAAAAGGTACAGGTGTGACAAAAACTCTCCCTAGAATGAAGGAAAGTACTAGCTATACATGCTATTAAGAGTGATGTATGACTTCTAGGGCTCTTTTAATCATCTCACGGGCAGCAAGATGATGTACAAATGTAGCCACAGAAAAATAAGCCCAGAACAATCCAGGACAACTGACTGGGTGAGGGATGACGCATTCTGGCAGTGGAAAATTTGACATACAAAAGAAATGACAGGCTGAGGACTGGAAGAGAGCTGGGCTGCTTCACGAAGAATAAAAGCAACAAGGAGAACCCAAACCCAAATATATAGCTAAATCATTTGCTTATATAAAACAATATTTTTAAAGTGAAGGACCATTTCTGGGCTTTTTAAAGCACCGAAGTTCTACACTGAAAGAAGGGAACAAGTCATACTTCATGCTTTATTTTTCTAATTAAGCTGATATGCCTTACACAGAAGTATGAAATGTAACATACATTATTAAACTCCACTAGAAATACAATGGGTTCACTGAAGTGTTTCCATTATACTCAGAGAAGATATATTCTACTTTAAAATTAAATCAGATAAAAACAATAAAAATCTGGTTTTGTCAAACTTTGATCTTCTTTCCACCAAACATACAGTTTAGACTATCAGTTCATAAAGGTGAAGTACTTTTACAGAGCTGAAAACTCATGAATTCTCAGGTGTGACAGTGTGATTTGCAATTTACTTGTCCTCAGTCAGTCTGAACCAAATCTAATGCCTCATGCAGAGCCTGTCAAAAATCTAACTCAGAGCTAGGAAAGGAGAATTACCAGGGCTATTATGTCAAAGTGAGAAAATACGGCTGCAGTGCTCTAAGAAGCAATGTCAATTTGTTTGCAGAAGCCCAGCTCACCACTATTCACCATGTCTGTGCTACACCTCAACAGAGCTGGCTTTTCACACAGGGGTGAACTTGGTAATTTGTGAACGACAGCTGCACTGTTGTCAACATATTTACTGATACAATGAGGCAGGTGGCGTAAGAAATCGGCATTAAGAACAGTATGAAATCTTTTATGCAGAATGTGTTGTGTGATAGCAGTAGGATTGTTAAGTACTGCCCTGCTGAAGAAAGAAGACTATTTGCAAGAAATAACATTAATTTTCTTTAAAGAGAATTAGAAAGACCAGGAAACATCCATCCCATGTAAATTCTGGAAAGGAAGTGGCCTGAATATCTATGCCTAGTATGAATCACTGGAGGCCTCATTCTGCCACCAGTCCATGCTGAGTGGATCCTTGTACCACAGACAAGGATCATTCAAATGAATGTTTATTCATTATATATACTCTATATGTTTATTTTGACAAAGCAGAACCCAAAGAAAAAAGTTTCAGCACTGACCTCACTAGGGATAGGTGAGGTCCAAAATGAAACAGCATGTTTGTCTGAACAGCAATATACCAGATTTAAAACAACTTGGTGCATGCAATCACATTGAGCATCAGTATTCTTCTTTTTCAAAATGCTTGAGTATGTGCCCCAGTCTCCTTAACATTTTTCATCTGGCAGGAAGATGTTAACTTCTACCTCTAATCAACACAGCACAGCAATCCCCATCACGCAGTTCTGTGATTCTCAGATGAAGTACTTTGAGCTTTCCACTCCTTGGCCTTTGGCAGTTGGGAGCTTCTTCATTACCCCTCTGAAAGCCCACATAAAAGCAACAGAATTGCAGCAAAGTTGGAGCTGCCAGTGTGCTAAGACTAACAGCTGACTGACTTCTATATTTCGTGTTCCTGTACTCCTCTAATAGTTTGTATCTCATTTTGTATTGAGACAAATATTCTCTGAGCCATGAGATGTTCTTGTGGTCTCCACTTGTGCAAGGTTAGCAAACCAGCCCGGGATTTCCAGGGACACACTGAGGATACAGGCTGTCCACAGCATGGAGGATAAGAGATGATCCCCCACAGCACTGGGGCTATTCACGTACACACTGTGCTAACCCTGTGCACATCAGTAGCAAGTCCAACAGCTTGTGGAAGGTATCAGGCTTGTGCATGTGTTTTACAGCTTAATGAAGTCAACAGATATGTGGACTTCTGAATGCTTGGAGCCCATGACAGCAGCCTGGTGCCACTGTTATCCACTGAGAAGGCCATGGCTAGCAAAATCGCTCGCACAGTCTTTACAACAGACAAGCACCTGGATCCACAAAAATCCATCCTGCCACTAAAAGCTAGAGACAATTTTTACCATGGTCACGCTGGGACTCAGAGCTCAGCAATTTGTCTACATTATCTATAAAGCTCTTTTGAGCTGCCAAGATTCTTGCCAGTGGTGGGAGGGTGTACTAGTAAACAGCTAAACTGATTTCACCAAAAGTCTTAACAGCTGCCAAGTTAAAATATAAACTACATAGAATGCTGAGAGAAGCAAGGAATGGATTTTACAAATAGTCATAGAGGAGGGATGGGGTTGATCCACTCCTTTAGCTCCCAGCAGGAGTCCAAAATCCTTCTGGCAGCTTTCTGAGGCTTGTGCTCAGTCCTGTTGCTCCAGTTGCTTTTGAAGGGGCCAAGGCAGGAAAGCAGTTGTTGGGCAGCAACAGCAACTGGCCAGGTCCCCTCTCCTCTGCTGCAACTCTGCTGGGGCATCAGCTCAACTGCTTACATTACAGATAAAATGACAAAATTAATACATTGCCAAATAAAAGGAACACAGTGCAACGGTTGATTGTTAGTATTTCTGTTATGGAGCTATGGCTTCAGGTCCTGCAGTAGACATTAATCAAACTATGTCTCTTCACAGAATTTATTGTGACAATCCATGGGCCCTGGGGATAATACCTAACTGTCTGTTGGCATCATCTCTAGCCAGTGATTAAAGGGAATGGAAATGTAGAACAAAATGTCTCTAATGAAGAAAAGGAACAGTAAAATACTTCACTTACTGGAAGAGAAGTCCTGCAGTGTTTTTTCTCATTCTGTTCTCCCACTGGAGTCAATGTGAACCTTGTCCGAGTCAGGACGGCTGCAGATGCCTCCGTCTAAAATGTTTTATTTGCCAAAACAGATGAAAGGCAAAATATATTGTCCCATCAGGGGGAAAAAAAAAATCTTGAGGAGTGGGATTAATCTTACCAAACTTTTAATGCCTTAAAAGTGAGAGGTTGTCTAGCCACGCCTGGCTCAGTCACTGCAGAAAGAGAGGTGATTCATCTCACCCTAAGACACATATCTAAAAGACAGCAGATAGATGACTTACTGTCTGCAAGAGCCTACTTCTTTCCGCTGACTTTTCAGTGACGATACAGGGGTAGTAGATACGTCTTCTTAAAGAAGCTGGCTTGACCCAACTCATCCTATATTGGCTTTTTCTATTTTTGAATAGTAGGATAGATTCCAGCAGACCTTCTGCTATACGGAGCCAAAAGGACGGAGTCTGTTAAAGTGTATTTGGTTCTCTGTTTTAAAGCTTTCTAACACAGTGCTGCAAGTCATCAGGTAAGATTTCTGACACTGAGTGCTTTGTTGAGTGGTTTAATTGGAAGATATATAATCGTTCACAGACATTACCCTGTGTGCAGCTACTAACCACAAAGACAGAATTATATAACCTTTGAAAGCCACTTATGTTTTGCAAGTTATTTAATTCTGCTGTATTCTCCATCTGAAAACACTAGCTACTTCTTTGAGAAGTACTGAAATGCAAATTTATTATTTTCACTATTCTAAGAAACAAATCTGTCTTTTTTCTGAAAGCAGGTAATTTGTAGAAGGGGTAAAAAAAAAAAAAAGCCATTTAATTTTAAAGCTCTGCAGAGGAAACATTAATTGGACTCTTAATTTTTACAAACATGTTAACACCTCACATTTTGCACAGATGCTACAAATTTGCACACAGAATACTGTTACTAAGCAACCCAAAAAGCCAGCACAAAAAATCCCCCAACAAAACCACAAAAGTAATTTAAAGACATATTTCACCCTTTGACTGACATAGTCTGTTCCATTCAGCCGGAGAGTTGGCAGATGGCATGCTGAGATCATTATTTCTCTTTCCTTTCAGTAAACGCAGTGTAAAGTATTACAAATTTACAACACGAGATTGTAGGCCCACTCAATTCTGCCAGCTTAAAACAGAGCTTTGCCACTGATTTCAGCCAAACAAGAAACGGTACCACAACTGTGCAACACGGATCCATAATAAAGTACTAACATTTTATATTATCTACCCTCTAAATTCAGCCTTTGATAATCCTAGTTTTCCTTAGGAAAAAAGAAAAAAACAACCTTTACTGGGCTAGAAATTCATCTACCTCACTCAAAACTATTTGTTTGCAATTCAGCATGATGAGTGGTAGTCACAGATTTGGTTTGTGTTACTTAGACTGTTGAATTTTACACCGAACTTGTCAGGACATTAAATACAATGTTGGCGTAAAACTCTTGGGCTGCACTGAAGTCTCAAAATTCCCAGTTCTCTGTAGCAAGTGTATGATGCAAAATGTTATATATTCTGTTGTGGGTTCTAATCTTATTCCCCTGAAACCCGTGTAAGATTTACTAATGATTTCAGAGGAATTAGGTACTGTTGGAAGAATGCAGAAGTGTTGTTAGTGCTTGAAAGATTTAAAGTGTGATATCTTAGACATTTTGTGGGAAAATATGGCTTAAAAGCACAAATCTGCTGTTCTCAGCTGAGAAATAGTACAGATTTTCCAGAATCATCAGTATCACTGTGTTCCAAATTCAGCTGGAAATCTGGGGGAGCATCTATACTATTACTGCAGCCTTCAAGACTATAACTGCACAGAAATGATCCCACTGTCTTTCACAGGAAGGATAAAACTACATGATTTTTATGACTGATATCCAACAGCTCACTTCCTGACCAAAGATCGCTATCCTGGTGTGACTAGATATGAAATCATATGAGATACTTTCCTAAGAAGTGATGCTATACATGGTAAAGTGACATCATCTGGCCCTATTTATGCAGATTGTCTCGTTGACTTCAAAGCCTCAGCAGCATTTACAATCCACAGAATTATACGCAGAATTTGGCCCATACCTTGTCCCACACATTAAAATCCAGTTGAGTGGCCCAAGGGATTCATGAAGCCATTATTATTTTTCACAGTAGTGCTCTCCATGATGTGAGTTTTAGCAACCTAGAAGTTCCATAATATAAATTAATACCCAAATACATTAAAGCCCTTTGTAGGACTGTGGCTTAAAAAGCTCTGATTTTTGCATCAAACCATTAATTTTATTTGTAATACTGGGTGATAGGAAAGTATGAATAATGATTTTATTAAGCAGGTATATTTAGTATGTCTAGAAGTACTAAACATTAGTTCTAACAATTTATTCAGCTAACAGTGAAACATGGTATTTTAATAAATTTCAAGATAGCAATCTAGCATCATTATTGGGATTTCAGTACCAGGATTCAGTTCTAGATTAAGATTTAGCTGTCAGTGGTGCACCAGGCATCTAAGTTATCATTGTAATCACTGGAGATATAGGGATCAGTTTGGCTTCCTAAATGTAGGTGTCTAGCATCAGTGTCCTCTTGTATTCTGCTTGATCTTCAGCTGCTACTCCAGAAGTGCGAATGTCCCACAGGTCTTTTATCACAACTGTGGTCCCTTTGGAGATATCTCAGCCTTAAGCAACTCCAACAGTCATAAGATTCAAGCCCCTGTTGAACACAATTAAAGCTCTCTGGAGAGCAATTCAGCTTATTTCAAATGATGCAGGGCTCAATTCAGTTGCCTGAAAAGAAATGCACAGTGCAGTCTTAGATACCATAAATTATTATGCCTGGCCTCTAACTGCCTCTTCTGATGGGCACATATCTCACAGAGGGCCTGAATCCTCTTCCAGGCTCATGAGGGTGGTTACTAACTCTAGGCACCTCAAATGGCACTAAACACATACTTTTAGGGAAGCATATTGTTCTCTGGATCCCAGTGATTGAACTGAGTTGAAATAGGAGCTTAGATACCTCACATGCCTACAAATCATATATATTTATTTACCTGTATTTTAATCCCACACTCAGTGAAAGACTCCCATAAAGATATCAAGATGCAAAACAACAAGGCACAAGTAGGTATCTTAATTCTACATCGCCGATTAGTATCTTTATTAAATAGCTATTTCACAGCTAACAGATGGAAAACTAATACCCACTTTGATTTGCTTGTTTGCAAGTGCCATGCTCAACAAAGTGTATTAATATACAGACCAAAGAAAATCAGTTTATTGAACTGGATGAGACACCTAAGCTACAGGAATTTGAATAGTCTTGTGAAAGCTCTTTCCATACAGGTTAATATATCCAAACTCTTAGAAGCAGTAGGTAGTCTAGGAGGAGAAACAAGGTCAGCATGACTCTGCAGAGTCCAACACTTAGCTGTACTCATTCCGACCTGGCTTGGGTAATTCAACACAACAGATCTTAACAGCTCCTAAATTATAAAGGCCAGTGACATATTTGTTGATTTTGTCTAAAGGTGTTTACGGAAATGCAACATGACGTACAAATCTGTGCTGAGGTGCAAAAACTGTGCACTTGCTCTCTCTAACAGCCCAAGCAGTCAAATACCCTTTTCCTAAAAGGCTGAAAAAATATCAGACATACTTTCCATATGCAATTAAGGTACTTTCAAATTGGAGTTGTTCAAAGAAACCCACTGATAACCTGATGTGAGTGTTTATAAGAGGATGCATCTTACTCTTTTTATAAGATGGCATAAGCTATCTTACTTCTTTCAATAAGCTGTGCTGCCTCAAAGCATTTACTGCCAGTGACATTCTCCCTTCAACTCTAAGAGCACAGAAGTGAAATAGCAACTAGGAAATTCCAGGCTTGAGCTCTGGTTAGTATTTAATAATCTAGTGGCATCTTAACTATCTCTATGTCTTTATTAGCTGTCACAGGTGAGTGATGATAGATTAGAAGTCATGCCTTTGGTTAATACTCAAAGTGCCTGTTCTTCAACTCCAAAGCTCTTCCTCAATTGCTCTGGTTTTTGCTGCATGTTGGTAGGAGAGAATTAACTTGATTATCTCCAGTTAAAAAAAAATAAAAATCTGCATTACTGTTAAAGGTCATGAGCTAGAAGAAGAGCATATATGTTGTCCTCTTACTCCAGGGAATATTACTGCAACTAAGATAAATTCTTTGTGGACTTGAGAGAATTGACAGAAAGGCATCTTCCTTGCAAGGATAACAAGCTCAAAACTTATTAGAGCCATTTTTTCCCCTCCTGTAAAATTAAATGCCTTTTTAGTGTATGTAGTTCAACCTAACTTTATAAATTAATATGAGCTAAGTGACAAATGTTATATATCAGTCTGAAACAATCCTGAAACAACTTCCAGTTATACACATAAAATCCTAATGAAGTGCAATTCCCTCTGGAATGCAAAGCCACATTCAGATTGACAACTGCTACATTAAACACTGCCAAAAGTGAATACAAAGCAAATTTTAACCAAGGACAAAGGGGCATACCACTGCTGTAATATATATATTAAAAAAAAAAAAAAGCGCAAGAGGAGCTATAGCAGTATATTTCCATCTAGGCTCAAGATCAGCCTCTCTGTCTGCAAAGTCAATTTATGCCCACAGAATTCCTGCCAGCATTTTTCCAGCAACACTGTAAGCTGTGAGGGTACAACTGCATGGCTTATACTCCATTCAATTTACATTCAGTCTAATAAACAGGGGGAATCAAAACATACATGTTGTGTGACTTGATGAACCTGCAAAACAGGGACAATTACCTCTACGTATATAAAATGGTCAGGCAGGAATTTTGTTTTACATGGTCACTGAAAACACCCGAAGACTGTAAAATGTTCCAGTCATGGAATAGTCTAGTTTGTAGCACTGGAATCACACAGTTTGGTCTTGAGTAAATCATTCAACCTTTACAATTTAGCTTCTCTTTTCAAAGGATCTGAAATAATAATACATATCTACATAATTTCAAGGATATTGTGAGAATTAACTAATGCTGATGTGCCTTCCAAACATACAAAGCACTGTACGGAGAGAACAATTTAACAAGTTCTGCAGAATGAAGATTTGCAATAACCTTGCTGAATTTAGAACATATCATTTCACATAACAGTTTTTTGAAATGCGATGCCTATATCCAGCTGGACATTGTTATTCTTTCAGCTGAAAAATGTATTTTATAAGGTTTAATAATTTACCAGAAACTCCCACAACCTTTTCTCATATATCATGCTTAAACTGCTAAGAAGCACACTGAGGCCATGTAACCCGTGAAGTAGAATATTGAGAGGGAAGGTCAATTATTTCATTGAATGAAGTTGATAATACTCAGATACTGTGACGTTTTCTGTATTTACTTTGCTTGCTTCTTTGGATTTTACTGTATGTACTTTGGTTCCTGTTTGATTAGGAAAAAAACCCAAATATTTTGTTAAGGAGTATTAGATGATTAGAGAACCCTTCTAACCAGTTAAGTAGTCATTTAAGCAGAATATTTTACTTAATTATAATTAATTAGTAGAAACACAATCCTTAAAGCATACCTACATTCCAGTGAAAGGAAATGATCTTACCCTCTCACTTACTCAGCAACTCTTCTGAAATGGTATCATATATCATCTCCTATTCTTATGTCCACATCACCAGATCTAGCATGTGACCTTCTTCTTTCAGCCCACTGATACAAGGAGTCTTATAATTGCAAGACGAGATCCGCAAGGCCTGAATCTGTAGAAGCAGAGGGATGCCTTCGCAGAGTTGTAGAGTGCCCTTGTATCCTACAGCTCGGATTGGGGGAAGTCAGCAGATCTTTGCAGACATGGTTTCTTCACTCAAAATACCAACTTTTTTTTTTTTTTTTTCCCTCCTTTCAGCCTAACCCACACTACTCAGCTAGGATTTTACTTTCCTTTAAAAAGTGTTTCTGAATCTCACAGGAATATGCGCTAGTCCATAGACAGTACTGCAATTCTGCATGCAGGCCAAGGGTAAGGGGAAGAAAGTATCTTTGCCTTCAGCCTTGCTGAGCAAGACTGCTAAGTCAGAACAGGTTTTCATGAGAGACTGGCTGAAAGAGTATTTTAGGTCAACACTGCCTTGTCTCCCTGCAGGAGGGCTGCTGCTGTTACAACACATTCCCTGCTCAACTCTTCCATTAAACTGCAGAAGTTTGACATAATTTCCATGCTGTTCTGCACCCTCATGAAGCTTGGGAAAGTAGATAAACAGCTGCATTCAAGAGCGACAGCAACCAGAGGAACATCCTCCTGTACTGTCCTGTCCTGTCCTGTTCTTTTCCACTGCAGACTTTTGCTGGTCACCCCTTTCTGTGGAGTCTCTGAAACAGAACCTTCATTTTTCGTCCCTCTGCCCAAGTACTTATCACCCCCTCCTCCCTCAGCACTGCTCAAGTAAAAGGCTGCTTCCAAGCCTCTTGACAAAAACTTCTGCTATGCCCCTGACTGTCACTGCTCCTGTTTCCCTGTGATCCTTGTCAAAACAAGCATCTGCAGAACACTACCTCCCACCTTCCCACGTCTCTGCAAAAGTGCAGCCACATCATGTGTACTCTGAAATGGCAGCAAACGTTATTTTAGGGTTGACGGCTGCCTTCTTAGATTATAAAACACTTTGGGACTTAATTCAGCCTCTCAACAACTTATATCTCTCTTCTGACCTCCCTTGTTATTCCCACACACTCTTGTCACAAGTAGTCTCAAGACTCATTACCTTCTTTTACTTCCTCTTCTCTGAAATAGCTTCACCTCCGGAATTCTCCTTCTGAGGTCAAATCTCAGCTGAGAAGTTTTGTTTTAACCTTCTCTCTTCATTCCTTTTCTCTGTTTATCATCCTTAAGATTTATGAAAAGTTCCCTGAAAAACATTCTGTAAAGAAGCTTAGATTAAAAATACTATACATATAAAAACTTCTTTTAATTTCTCTTTTATTACTGTTTGTGGGGGAAAAGAAAAATCTACCCACATATTTTTAATGTGAAATAAGCAAACTATAACTTCAGCAACTTAAAGTTTATTTGCCATGGAAGTATTTTAACCACACTACCAAACCCTGCAGTATTTAACAAGCACAGAGCAGTAACAAATATAAAGAAAGCCATAGCAGCAGTTTGGTATACATGCGAGACAGTTGACACAGAAGCCTGGAGCAGTAGCTCTCTGAAAAATCACACATCAGCATTTCTTGTACTAAACTGTACTCTCTTTTGCATTTGGAGGAAAAAAAAAAAAAAAAAGCAAGCAGTTGTCATGGAATTTATTATATCCTTTTGGCAAAATATTATCCTCAAGACACCAATGAGCTCTAAGTCTTAGAAGGGAAAAGCTATAAACCTTAAACTAACAAGCTAACATTAGAGATTTGCCTGTGAAATGTTTTCTATGCACCGTTACCAGAGAACAATGTGAAAATAACTATTTCTTCCCAGTTCTCTTCAATTTAGCATGCAGTCACCGCTGTGCTATATTTCCTCTACCATCCCATTCTGAAACAATAAATCAGTGCAGAGTGAAAGGTGTCAAAAAAGTTTCCTGCTCCATCCATACACTGCAGTGATGCTCTGCAGCAGGGCAGCGTGTTGCCGGGGGATCACGCTGATTTGCTTCATGTTACAGTGAGGCAACATGAACCGTTTGAATAATCTCCAGGTAATCTGCATTAAAACCATTTTACTGCAGTGTACTGCGGTATTAGGAAAGATTTCAATATTGTACCACGTGATGCAACACACACAACCTTGTAGCATTTGTCAGTTCCTAGGCAGTGAGGGAAAGAAAGCTTTAAATGAAAGGCTGCAGCAGAGCAACTTTCCATTTTACAAAGTAAGATGACAGACTATTTTGGCTCACTATGTGGACATATAGTTATGAAATGACACAAAACTCACAGAGTAAAATCTTATAGACTTAAAAGCCAACATACTTTTTTTTTTTTCTTTCTTTACTTAGCTCCACAACCTGGTATCAAAAGAATCTTTCAGTGAAAGTGGATTTCCCTAACGTTAAGGGTACAGTAAAGTGTTACCAAGTTATAAGATCAATGACAAATGAATTTTAGTATTCTAGAGATCCTTTATCCTGTTCTTATTTATCTTACCACAGATAGGTTTTCCTCCCTGTCCTTCCAGCTTGAATATTTTGTAGTTTAATTTAAAATTGCACACATGCTTTTCTGTATAGCTTTATGGCAGTCATGCGAGGCAGTAACATTTCAGTGCAATTCCAATGTTTACAGAGAGATTTTAATTATTTCTATAAAGTTTCAGAAACGTTCCTCGGATTTATGTGTTCACATCAAAGATGCATGAAAAGAGTATGAATCTTGTCTCGAATTAGCCTAACTTTTTCCCCAGTAACACAGGCAAATCCAATATTGCAAAACAGTACCTGGATGTTTTCAGTGCGTGGTTTTTTGTGTGTTTAGTAGTATGAGGAGCTTAGAACCGCATTCTCAGAGGCCTCTGAGTGTTTGAAAGTACGGAGTATCATCAAAGTAACAACTACAGGGGCAGCAACAGCCACAGAGATGAACTCCTACTACCTGCATTAGCAACCTGCACATGCCGGGGTTTTTCTGCTCTGTGCGACGCGTCCGCTCCGGCGCGGCATCTGCGGCAGCACGTTGCAGTTGACTGCAGTGAGAGGGTCTGTACACCGGGTACCGCTCTGTACCGGCTCTGGCTGCAGCGAGCCCCTGCACCGGCCAACTTCGCCGCGGCTTTGACGGGGAAATGCCTCGGCGAGCGTGCGGGTCACACATCGCCCGGTACATAAGCACCCGGTACACGGTCGGCGCCTCAGTGCATGGCCCGGGCGGGAGCTGGTGCTGTATCCCGGTCCCTCCCGCAGTCAGCTGCCGCCTAAATCCCACCGTTAGAAACACGAGGCAGCGCCACAAGAGGACCCCGCTCACCTTGCCAGGATCTCTCACTGACATTTCCCAACCCCTTCCCCCTGCGACAGCTTTGCCACGAAGCCGGCCGCGGTGGGTGCCCCGTGTCCAGGGTCCGCCTGCCCGGGAAACG
>NW_020799097.1:27250892-27319676 GCF_003259725.1 Athene cunicularia | reverse complement strand
GGCTATTATGTCAAAGTGAGAAAATACGGCTGCAGTGCTCTAAGAAGCAATGTCAATTTGTTTGCAGAAGCCCAGCTCACCACTATTCACCATGTCTGTGCTACACCTCAACAGAGCTGGCTTTTCACACAGGGGTGAACTTGGTAATTTGTGAACGACAGCTGCACTGTTGTCAACATATTTACTGATACAATGAGGCAGGTGGCGTAAGAAATCGGCATTAAGAACAGTATGAAATCTTTTATGCAGAATGTGTTGTGTGATAGCAGTAGGATTGTTAAGTACTGCCCTGCTGAAGAAAGAAGACTATTTGCAAGAAATAACATTAATTTTCTTTAAAGAGAATTAGAAAGACCAGGAAACATCCATCCCATGTAAATTCTGGAAAGGAAGTGGCCTGAATATCTATGCCTAGTATGAATCACTGGAGGCCTCATTCTGCCACCAGTCCATGCTGAGTGGATCCTTGTACCACAGACAAGGATCATTCAAATGAATGTTTATTCATTATATATACTCTATATGTTTATTTTGACAAAGCAGAACCCAAAGAAAAAAGTTTCAGCACTGACCTCACTAGGGATAGGTGAGGTCCAAAATGAAACAGCATGTTTGTCTGAACAGCAATATACCAGATTTAAAACAACTTGGTGCATGCAATCACATTGAGCATCAGTATTCTTCTTTTTCAAAATGCTTGAGTATGTGCCCCAGTCTCCTTAACATTTTTCATCTGGCAGGAAGATGTTAACTTCTACCTCTAATCAACACAGCACAGCAATCCCCATCACGCAGTTCTGTGATTCTCAGATGAAGTACTTTGAGCTTTCCACTCCTTGGCCTTTGGCAGTTGGGAGCTTCTTCATTACCCCTCTGAAAGCCCACATAAAAGCAACAGAATTGCAGCAAAGTTGGAGCTGCCAGTGTGCTAAGACTAACAGCTGACTGACTTCTATATTTCGTGTTCCTGTACTCCTCTAATAGTTTGTATCTCATTTTGTATTGAGACAAATATTCTCTGAGCCATGATTGCCGCGGCTTTCCTGGTCCTGCTGAGACCCTACAGCATCCAGTGCGCCCTCTTCTTGCTCCTGCTGCTGCTGGGGACCATCGCTACGATTTTATTCTTCTGCTGCTGGCACCGCAGGCTCCAGAAAGGGAGGCATCCCATCAAATCCGTCTTTTCAGGTCGCTCAAGGAGCCGAGGTAAGAGACGCTGCTGGTCCCCGAGGGCGGAGGGGGGGTGTCCCCGGCCCATCCCGCCGTTTCTGCCGGCGGAGGGCCGCTCTGCCTCCGTGCAGCCGGGCAGAGGCTTTAAAGAAAATTCAAGCCGAGCCCAGGACTGCGGCAGCCTTGTCTCCACCCATCCCTTAGCGAAACCTCGGCTAGCGGGAGGGAAGTGAGGGGCTGGGAAGCCCCCAGCCTTCCCCGGCCTCTCAAGTGCAGCAGAAGTTTATGCTTAACTTCTTCCCGATGAATTAAATATAAATGGCGGGCGGAGCTGCCTGCTGCGCCGGGAGAGCCGGACCCCGTCCAGGAATATGCGCCAAAGGGCGAGGAATTCGATCAAACCGTTAGCCGGGGCGAAATCTGAGGTGGATCTGGTGGAGCCTGTGTGTCTCTCTGCTTCCCTTCCAGATGCTGTTATGAGAACCCATCACTTTCGCTCTGAGGTAATTTATTTAGCACGCAATTTCAAGGTCAGAAGTTGTTCTCTTTACCTGAATACATATTGTTGTGGTCTTTTGTTAATGAAATCACGTAGACAAACTTTTCATTTTGCATGAAAAACATAATATCCTCTTTCATTTCTTGTTTGTTTTTCCCCACACAAAACGTGAGCTCTTCATTTGTGTTACCCCAACCGGCCTCCTGATTTGTGTCATTTCCAAAGCAGTTGGTGACTTAAAGAAAAGCTGGGCTTACTGTTATGGGCCAGACCTCCCTCTCCCCAAAAAGCAACCCCAAGCCCAGTTACTGGCCGCACTGTAAATACGTGCAGAGCTGGTAGGTTGTGCGGCTGCGGAGCATCCGCTCCTTGCTTTGCCGCCAGCCCTCACCTGCGCCTTTGCTCCTTGTCTGGAAGTTGCCCGCTTGTCTTGGACGCTGCCGCGGGAGATCCCAGAAGGATCCAGACTACAAGCCTGCTGGGCAGGCGCCTCATTTCGTGCCTCTGTAATCACAGGTCAGGGAAATCAAAACTCTAACATGCCAGTGCTAAAAGTATAGCACAAAACCCAGTCACTTCCTAGGGATTCTGAATGAGGAGGGTAATTGCTGGGAAAATACGGAAAATAATATTCTTTTAGTATCTACTTTGTTTCCATGCTGCCCTGTAGAGCTCCTGCCTACATATTTCTCTTGCCTGGTTTCCTGCTATTGATTTAAGGCATATCTTTATGCCCTTGCCTGTTATTCTGGAAGCCTTGAGACACAGTTTTGCACCAAAATGATCTTTTGTTTCAAACTATTTGCATTTTTCCTTACCCGGCTGTGGGTGAGAAAATTACCCAGTTATGACTAATGTTTTCAAAAGTGTGCATGGGATACATTTTTGCAATGTGGTTCATATTGGCAATGTTTTGAACTCCTATTTTGTGATTTGTACATGCTATCACAAAAAGAAAGTGACATAGGGAGTATCCTGTCTTTGAACTATGAAAGTCTGGTTTTGCTGTTGCCTGAACAGTGCTGCAGCAAAGTTAACAAACAAACATGTTCCTCTGGACATCGAAAGTTTTTTTTCATTATTTAGTTTCTTCAGTATGAATTACTTGGTTTCCATGTAAAATTCTCTCACTCTTGAGCCTAGATAGAGATGAAGTTTAATGTGTTATGCTCTTTTGAAATATGTATCATCCTGTATGGTGACTCTTAAAAGGGAAGTTTGCAAAGTAACTAATTTATTTTTATTACTTCAGCATGTAGTTATTTGCATATCACCCAGTTAGAAGTAGCCACATTTAAAATATTTCCTAGAAGTTTTCATTTACTGAAGCATGTTAGACTAAACCAGTAAGAACTGTTACAGTCTTTCATAATTTTCTACATTTTGTTTAGACAGAGTAACACCACAGCTAACAGTCTAAACTGCCCTTCTGAGTAAGTGGTGGAGCTGTTTTCCCCTCTGTTATCTGATGATAGACTTTCAGTTCTTAAGAGAAAACGATGACTCATTTGACATCATGAAATTTTCATTTTCCATTTTTTTTAAAGTAAAAACTTATTTTAATGATCTAATTGAATTGATTAATAACAAATTACAGGCATATTCCCATGAAAATAATTGGCAGGATTATCTGAAACAAATTTGACATTCTCATTCTGTATCAGCACAAAACATTATGCACTTCCAACTCCAATAAGATGATGCTGAAAGCAAAGCATGATACATGAAAATATGGGCTTTGCATAATTCCCGCCCCTCCCAATTAATATAACATCTCAACTCCAAGTTTTATAGCACAAGATCCATCTGGTAGCTTTCCACTACACTTAGTTGTTTGTCAGGTTATAAATGGTGTTTCTTAATGATAATAAAAGATAATAAAATAGGCTGATAGTAAATGGCAGTGGGTTGGCATTCATCTCCTGAGAGCTGGGTTCAAATCTGACTTACATCACACGTGAACATGCAGGTGGTCTAGCAGCAGTGCACAGAGAATTATAATTGCCCTATCTACAGAACGGTTGGCAATTCCTGCATGATTGGCTGCCTGCCAGGAAAGCCTTATATTTGGAAAAATAGATGTGTAGCAAATTTATGTTGAGGTTCTTTGCCAGAGATACAGCTCTCATGGTGCATGCCTACATTGTCTTTGTGTATATACAGTGAGAACTATTTAATCCCTTTCCTTTAGTACTGAACGTTAAAAAATAAGACACCATACTATGGGAGGGTAAATGCTAAATTTGAAAATGTATTTATGACCCTTATCAGCTCTCCTGTTCTGGATTTTATATGCCACTGGTGAACTGAATCCACAAATAGTCTGTTTTTGTGGGTCTTGATTTTGAATGTCTCTGAAAAACATGCCTCATTATTATACAGCAGAAGTCTATGCAATTATTACTTATTATAGGATGAACTTAAACACTTGACCCCCTGCCTCAAAAGGAGGTAAATTTGCATGAATCATTATGAATATAAAGTAGGTTAAATTCGGGTTTTGTTAGAGGTGCTTCATAACACAAAAATTAATTGGCAAGAAGATGTGAGAGTTTCTTGACATAATACAGGGGTGTTTCCACTTCCCCACTAACATTTATTTACTACAATCTGAAGTTTGTCAGGCCTATTTTTAAAATACATGTTTTACTGCAGTCCTTTAAGTTCATTATGGCTAATAACTGCTCTTAAGATTCCTTCATCCCACAGGTACAGTAAGTACTCCATGAAATCACATAGGAATCACACCCAGAATAGTTAATGTTTCTAATCTCAGGGAGACCTAGATATGCCATGGCTGTAAAAAGAAAACAAGTAAATTTCCAATGGAAATATTCATTGCTCACATTACGAATCAGACTTTGATGTAGCTATTTGCACTAGTCTCTCTTTATTTTGAGAATCAGTTGTAGAATGAAAAGTCTGTGCTCAACTAAAGCCACATCAAAATAACTATAACTCAGTGAAAGTTTTACCAAAATAGGGACTATGATCCATTCTTGGGTTTATTGTTATTATCAATGTTATTATTAGTCCCTGTATAGTCAAAGCTGTGAATGTTGTCAATGATTCACTGACTTCATTCTTCTCATGCTCTCTGTAGAAGTTTGTTTTTTCATTAAGTGTGGGGATTTTCTCTGAGTACTTTGAGGGCTTGGGCTTAATACATTTCAATGTTTAGCATCTTACGCTTTACAAAGAGGTTTGAATGTCTTTTGTATTTTACAATTTGAAGGCATTGCTTAATGTGGTGGTGTTGCCACTACTTGTGGTTTAGATTTCTTTCTGAATTAGTTTTCCTTATTCTTGAGGCCTCTGGAGTCATGGGATTACCTGAGATTTTTACCTTTCAGTTAAAAAGGAAGTAAGCTTCTAGCCCTTAGCCTGGAAGGAATTAATCCAAATGGTACGATTCTTAAAATCTTTTGATTTGGGGGTAAGAACTGTTGAAAAGGAAGGTCTCATTCAGAATCTTTAAATGGTTGTTTTTTATGAGATTGTGAAGGGATAACTGTGCTAATTGCTAAACCAGTAGTTGATGGTTTTCATAGTATTGGGGGAAAAAAAATCACCAGATACATAAATCTTTTGCCTGATTTTTTCTCTGAGTTTTACAGTTTCCCTTTATCTTACCTTTTAAGTTAGAAATACTGTTATCTCAGGAACTGAAGGTATCAGTGTCAGTGGGTAGTCACATGCAATATGGCATCTTTTTGTATTTATTTAATTTTGACTCATATGTTTTGAGCAAGCTCCCTATGAATACTTCTGCTGAGACCTACAGGTATAAAGCTACTAGGGAGCAAATCCATAGAAATTTTACAGTCCACTGTAAATTCTGACTTCACATAACCCAGGTGCATGTCTGGTGAGACTAGATACACCAGTAAGGCAAACAGGAGTTGACACTTTATGAAAAGACTCTCTGGAAGGGCTGGCAGCATGTATTAACCACAGCTGTAGTAAAGGAATAACACTCAATCGTTTGAGTTTTGTAGACCCCACAATTTCTTCTTGGTATACTGAACAGTTACTACAAGGTTATACATATTCACGTTATTGTTGTGACAAGACTGGTAGTGAAATAGGTGAACCAAGACTGATGACAGATTTGAAGAGCAAATGAATTTGCTAAATCATCCATTATGGTACAATGGATGCAAAACTATAGTACAACAATCTCTGGCAAATGTATATGTTGGCTTTGACAACAATTGATGCCCAGAAAAAGTGTTCATAAATTTATCCCTAAGGGTACCTTTGCCATAATCATCCCCCTTCCTAAAACCACAGTTCTAGATATCTTACAAAATAATAATGAATAGTCTTTGAAGAATTGCACCATAATTCATCTGAGCATTGCAGTTATTTATAAACTGCTCCAGATATGTACAGCTCCAGTGAAAAGAGAAATCAGCAGACCCTCCAAGCTGCATTTGAATCTTCTGTTTGATTGGAGGGAGTGCATTCAAGGAGCAACAGAAATGTACAGGATTAGCCAGAAAAATACATTCATTCACCTATTCAAAGGATGTTTCTTTGTCTTTGCGGAGCTGAATCAGCCTGAAAATCTTTTACCTTTGTGTTTGACACGCTTTTCCCCCAGGATGTTTAAACTGTTTTCCATTAGCCTTCTAAGAGTTAAGGAACAGGTTCAAGGGAAAATAAATCAGAGACAAAAATAATTTTTTTTCTTAGATGTATGAAAGCACTTATATACAGGAATGAATGGAGAGCTATAAATACAGGTTACTTTATAAGGACAAATCCTTCTATCCATCTTTCATACCATGTCCAATAACGTGACCCAGACAGATCATGTCGCACTGAGCAGTTTCATGGCAATCTAGGTACCACTGAGATTCTGTTTACTGTAGGTCATGTGTTCATCACTGTCAGCTTTATTTACTGCAGTGCTGCCTTTAGATAGCCTAGCAAGTGTTGGTCTATGCTGAGAAACAGCCTGTTTGGCAATTGTACCACAAAATATATGGTAATTCCCCGGTTGCTGCAAGACTTGAGTACCTTTACTCTGTACTACAGTGTAGTGTAGGAATGCCCAATGTATTTCTATAGCTATCTGGTTGCCTGCATCTCTATTCTAGCTTCTGAAAGGCTGTGGAGCATTGAAACACTGAAGGGATCTCCTCTCAGCTCCATCAGTCACCCTGGAAGGTACTGTCACTGTGTCACTGTCCACATCAGTGGTAAGGCATGGCCTCGATACACTGCAAATTGGGGCCTGCATTATAAATGAACACATCCTCACAGTTCTCTAACAGGATAGAGACAACCACTGCCTAAAGATCTGGTACATAATAAAACTTCCTCTTACTATTTAGTTATATAGTTATGTCAACAACATCCTACCTATCATGTAAGTATTTACATATTCAGGCTTCTCAGTATCTTCTGTTATCTCTGGAAATGTGTGTTTTAGATGAGGATGCAGCTTCAGTTCTGTTGTATGCCAGATAGAGTGCATGTTCCTGGTGTACACAGCTGTTTGCAAGCAAGCAGAGCCCTGGTTTCAAGGGGATCCAGGTGGAGCACGGCTTGTCGCCATCCATCTGTTAGCAGCCATATTATATACATTTACAGAATGGGAACTTCTAGCCAGTGTTTTTTGGCCGAAACTAACCTCAGATTGAAATGTGAATTAAAATAGCTGAGGTCATACTTTGTGGTGAGCACATGTATTACCACATCTTCTGTAGAAACTGTTCTTATGCAGACAGAAAGAATCATGCAGGGGTCCATAGATCACATACAGCTCAGAAAAGCTTAACCATCTACACTGATTTCTGTCACTGTGGTCAGATTATTAGGGTGACTGTGGGAAAGAAGAATCTGTCACCTATGGCAGATCAGGTTGTGGATGCTCCTTCAGAAAGAGCTCAGCGCTTTAGGCCGAGGGTATTAAATGAAAGAAAGCACCACAGGAACAGGGTAGTAGCACCCTCAGGGCTATTTTAGCTCTTAGGCTGTTACATGTGTTTTCCTAGGGCATGGAAATTTCCTTCACACTCTCTTCCCCTCCCAGGCTTTTTAAAGGGAGACACCTTTGATGTACTGTGGAAGAACTGCACAGAGCACAGGGTGAAGTCATCTTGCTGTTTTCATGCAGGATCCGATTCAGCTGAGCTGGGCTTGTTCAGCCAGGCTGTGTCAAATGTGAGCGACTGCCATCCCGAGCCACAGCCTCTCAGGCTGCCCCCTGTGCTCTGTAGCCTGGAGGGGTCTCATGCTCTGAGGACGGTGTGCTTGGGCCCTTCCAGCTCGCGTGGGCAAGGACTCAGCACTGCATGGCATAGATGCTTGAGCTGGTCATCAGGCCCACAGCTGAGACAGCTGATTTTGACCTAGTGCTGGCAAAGCTGGCTTGGACACGTCTAAGATTCAGCTGGACACGGTGCTGGGCCATCTTGTCTAGACTGCTTTTGCCAAGAAAGGTTGGATCTTGAGGTCCCTTCCAAGCTGGTATTCTGTGATTGTTTTTGAGCTGATTCCTTGTGCTTCTAGTTCACCTGCGAGCCCAAGTACCTGTTATCGGGTACTTCTGCTGTCCAAAGTGTCTGAGCCCCTGCTGTGCTCCCTTGTGCTCTGCTGCCTTGCTTCAAGGAGAGTCAGTGGTTTGCTGTTCCTGACTCATCAGCGGGAATGAAACATGAGTTACGGCTGAAGTGTGAAAACACTACATCAGCTATAGAAACTAACAGCAACTGACATGTGGTCAAAGACACCTTTCTTTCAGGTTCTGCCAGTGTCCTTATCACCCCTGTCCACTCCGCTGCTTAAATACAGCACTTGGCTTCAGGATGGCAGGGTAAATAGTAGAGCAGACTGGAATTAAAACACAGTGCTTACAAGACTTAATTTATGATTATCTAAATTGATAGCACTAACCATACTGAAATACAGAATCATGTCAGGCTGAGGTATTATATTTATCCTTCTCCTTTGTTCTAGAGAGAAAAAAATGATACAACTAGGTCGAGGCATCATTCCCTTCTGATCTGCTGCTGCTACCTTCCTGCGCATAAAGTGCAGCTGGAGTCGGAAAGTGACTTTGCAAAACCAGCATCCTCTTATACAGCATGATAAGCTTGCTGTAGGCATTTACAGTTTATAGTCTGTAGACCTACTCAGCTGACCTAGTGTAGGTGTCTGCTTCAGGATGAGCTGAACAGTTCTTCAGGCCGCACTGAATGTATTGCCTAAATTTTTCATTGGCTGTAACAGGAGCTTAGACTAGTTGCTCCTGAAGAAGAGACCCATTCAGATACATTGTTGGTATCTGAGTCTAGGTATCTCAATAGATATCTGAATTCCATGCTAGGTATTTTTTCTTAAATATATAAGCCTATTAAATGTCTCATCCGTTATGCATCTATTTTATGCTTGACTAAGTGCAGACCCATCTTCACATGCTGTGGTGGCACTTCAAACAAGTGCACTGGACAGAGGAGAATAATTTCTTTGTACTAGATGATGGGCAGGACTTGCATGGTTTTGTAATCTATGTGTTATTTCTTATTCTCCTTCTTACTGTATTTGTAATATTTAAAGTTAATTCCTTATGGCAGATTTTTGATATATACTACACTGCCCAAGCTGAGAAGTACTGAGATGGAAAATGGAGGAAGCAGGGGTAGAAGAGGAACATACTTGGGAATATGCTAGTATATTCTAAATTCAACTTTTCTTTGCAGACCACTGATCAAGCAGTACTCTGATTTTTTTTTTTTCTCTTAAATAATTGTTCCGTTCCTACTGTAGGCTTGCAGTGCCCTGAGGTAACATGGAAGGAACTGGGACAAGCCATTGCAAAGGCAAGGCAGCTGTGGCAGGCTGCAAGCCTTCTTGTCAGAGAATGATAGGACTGCTTGGAGAACATGCCAGCTTCTGTGGTTTATAGATTTAGACAGGAAAGAGTATTTAAAGGGTATCCTGAGGCATGACTGAGCATGCTATTTGCTTACACATCATCAGATTTTCTTAGTGTTACAGCTTACCTGCTTTGATAGGAATCCTAACTTTATGATAGGATATCCCAAACACATTCTGTAAAGCAGCAGTGTATTGCAGCATGGGTTACTAAAAATTGTATTATAAATTCACATCTAAACTCTAGGTTCACACAAGGGCTAATACATATACCCTTGGGGCCTGCTTAAGAACTGGAAAGCAGGTTATTGATGTTGTATTTCATGAACTCGGTTGGAAAAGTAATCTTGTTCAGGTTATGTAAAAGACAATTGCTTTTAATCCCTTTGTGTGGACTTATCTTAGAATATGACACGTGTCAAATCAGTCTTCAATATCTGAAAAATGTTTCCAGCACTGCTTGGAGTTTAGGTTTTAGAAGATAAGAATAATATGTCCTAAAATAAGCATAAGGCATGCAAGTAAGCATCAGTGAAAGCTTGTTAATGAGGGAGTGGAATGAGAAATTGAATGTAAAATCTTACATTTTATGTTTTGATCCAGATCTTTATGGGAGTAACCCTCAGCTAAGATTAAAAAAAAAAAAAAAAAAAAGTAACCACCAAAAAAAAGGTTCCTGTCTATTTTTTGAGATGTGATAGAACCAAGAAAGGGCAAACACAGTTGCATTCTCCTTGTGTGTTAGTGGAGTTATATACTGAGTAAGTGTAGGTAATCTTCCTGCTATAAAAACCGAAGACCTAGTTTAATTAGCAATCTTTACTATTAGAGAAGATGTTTAATTAGTTTGGAGGACTTCACCCCCAAATCCACAATTCAAGTTAACTTGCAGTTAAAGAAATGTGGGGGTTTTGTTGTTTCTTTGTAACCTGAGTATATTTGGGATGGAAGTGTGAATGGGAGAAGAAGGGAAATATTGCAGTCTTGGTCACTTTTAAATTTAAAACCGTTTTCACAATACAGATGCATATATATGTATGTGCAGCAGAAAGATTCTCAAATTTCTGTCAGCATGCAGGGAAATTTGATACAATCAAGTTATTTAATTAAACCTGCCCTTTTAGTTCAAGTAGGTACTTCAACTGTAGAGTTTATTTCTATTCCAACATGTCCACAAAACAGCTGAGAATTCTGGCATCTTCAGAACAGTTTTGATACTACACATACTAATGTCGCCAGGCTCTGAAATGTTGTAGGTTGCATATACATGAGTTTCCAAGCTTTGAACAGGCAGTAACTGACAATTCAAAGACTGTTTCTTGAGTCTATTAACTGACAGTGGTAATAGATGACAATTCTCATGCATATACAACCACTGTCAAAAACCTTAAAAGCAAGCACATGAAGTTGGATAACCTATCTGAGCTTTCTTTGTCTTTGATATTCATTAGTGGACCTGCAAAAGTGCATTTAATCTACAGGACTCACTCAAATATCTGTAAAGGCATTTGCAAACACATTTGAGTTGTATTGTCATTCCTCCAATTGTGCTGAATAGCGGCTTAATGTTAGCTATCCCTTTTTCTGTGGTTCAGTGAAGTGCCACAAAGTAAACTGGGCTGCAGTCCAGTGTCCACTCAAGTTAATGCAAAGGTTTCTGTAAACTTCAGCAGGAGATCTGATAATGCACTCTTACTTCTCTTGAAGTTAATGTTTAGTGACTCCGAAAACACATACTGGCTGGAAAGTTTGGGTTCCAAGGTTAGAATTCTGACACCCAATATATTCAACCCAAAATACTTACACACCGGAAAAAATGGAGAATGAATACGATTTCTTATAAAGCATAAAAATAATAGGTAACGTATGATGAAGGCCATAGGGATAGTAGAAGCCACAATGGGTAGGGAAAGTATCTGGGGAATTAATACAATAGCATATTGAAAGAATGGAGGACTCAAAGATTCATGTCACTAAAGCAATAACGCACACATGGGACAGCACTGATGTATTCATAGGGTGCTATTAAAGTATCAGACAAAGAATTTAAAAGAAATACAGAAAAACTAAGGCTGAAAGAAAAATGTTCAACACATTATCCAAAATGTCTTAATCTGTAAATAAAAAAAGCAAAAGTTAAACAATTTTTTTTTGAAGATTCAAAATCCTATTTTTTATATTATTAAATGGGCTAGAAATGGGAATAGGCAAAAATATAACAAGGCTTGCAGTGTATGACATACTTGGTTATCAGATACCAGACCATACTGAAGAAATTCTGAAGAATGGGGCAAATGAACACACATGGTGTTCATAAATGCAAGTCTGGATATATTACAGAGAAAAGTAATTTATCCACTTCAGAAAGGGCCTTTTGAATTGCTTTTGACAATTCACTGAAGCCCTCTTTCAGATGCATACCCTGATCAGAAAAGAAGATGGGCTGGGAAATATTTAAACAGAACAGAAAAACATGCTATACTATTTTATATATATATATATATATATATATATATATCAGTTCAGTAATACAAATTTATAAGAGTACTGTGCTGAATTATGGGGATCCAGCAAGAGTGATGTCTCTGAATGAGGACATGTAAAACTCTCACCACAAAAAAAAAAAAAAAAAAAAAAGTGATGGAAGAGACTGGAATTATTTAATGTAGAAGGAGCAAAATAGGAGGAAATCTGATGAGAAACTATATATGGAATGATGAAAACTATATTGAAGGCTGACCAAAGCCCTGTCATTATGGGTCTGATCCATTCTATGCAGTTTTGGATACCTGCAGTATAGATAGATGTCTATGAGTGAAGCAGTCACCTTGGGATCCCTTTGTGGCCAGTAGAGAGAAATAGGTGCCATTAGAGAATAGTTAATCTGACCTGCTGACTTCAGTGGCTTGAAAGGGAGGAGAGGTTTGCTGAGCTTTGGTCAGAGGAATCCCACACTCTTGTTTCTATACACAAGAAATCAGTCACTGAATCAGAAGGGTGAAGTTAAAACTTGGCTGGATAAGATTTTTTTTTTACAGGACCTCTTACCGTGGAAGTAATTTTACACAACCAGTTGTTTGTGTGCTCTGGCATGCTGTGCCCAGGCTTGCAACACTGATCATTGGTTTGAGTGTAAAGATAGACACAACAGGTCCTTTCAATATTACCACACTTCATTCCAGAAAAAAACCCAAACTTTCAAAGAAGACTTAAATGGATGAATTTCAGCTAAAAGAGGCTGATCTCCTCATCCTCCTTCCACAAACAGAAAAACTCCCTTGAGAGGAGGTGAATTAGGCTTTGGCTCTGCTCTGGCCTCCAGAGACGCCTCTCTATTCCTGCTGACTGTAGAGTATGACTAGGAAGATCAGTCTTCATGGATGCAGAGAGACTCTAACTGAAGCACGCACATGAATGTTTTTAGAGAGAAGATAATCCCAGGTTCAGTTTGCCTCTTGTCTTCCTCTGTGGTATCTAAAAATGGTTCTGGTGGTCATCTGAGTTGTTTCTTTAAGGAAGAATAATTTGTAGTGTAAATCTGTGTGCAGTTATTTTAGTATTTGGAAGACAGATTTTCTAAAAATATGTATTCGAAATCTTGTTTGGTTTGTCTTGTTTCAGAATTTTACAGGCATAAAAATGAGTCAGGCAGTAGGTTCTAGGAATGAGCAACTCCCTCTCAGTGCAAGGAACAAGAAAAGGTTTGTCACTGTCCAGTGACACAGCATTCACATGATACTGGAGACTACAAATTGCTTAATGGTGTTAGAGCAACCTCACTGTAGTGCCTGCATGACTCTAAAATCGCAAGTGTTTTCTCAGTGATTTGGTCTCAGGTGGTGTGCTGTGTGTCCCTGAATATTTTGTAATACTTTTCTGCTCTTCTGTGAGTGCTGTCTTAACATCTAATATAGTGCTGTCTTTGCCAAACAAATATTTGTGTTATCTTCACACTTAAAATTTTGATTACTGTATTAATATGGGAAGTTTTCAATTTTGGGTTCAACTAAAGGATAAATAACACAGATGTCATGACAAGTGTCTGTTTATTTCACTGTTGAGAAGAAATTACTGGCTATTCTAGTTTTGCACTGGGCACAGGAGCAACAGCTCCCATACATTACATCACTTTTGACTATTGTCTTCAATTTTGATTACCAAATTTAGAAATTTTCCAGAATTGGGTTTTTGCTCTGGCATAGTCTCACTGCAGGAATGAGTAAGCATTTTGGGTTTTGGTCTGAGGACTCTGCCCTTGTAACATTATCACTGTTGATATGGAATTAGTTTTCCCCCCGAAATCATGATCCTCTGCCTTTATCGCATTATAATCCTCCCCAGAGCAACCATTTGTGATACTGTAGGCAGATTATGACTTCAAGTGAAGAGTAAGCTTCAGCAAACAGAAGCAGATGAGCTCTTAAAGAGATAAAGATCTCATTTGCTTGGTAGTAATAAACAACAAAAGAGGAAAAAATATAAAATACAAAGGAGCAGCACTGTCTATAAACAGACTTTTCGGGAAGTCACAAGTGACTTTTTAATATTGAAACATAATAATCAGTGAACCTTGAAGTATTTTGAGGTGAAGTCACTCAGTGAGACAGACGCACATACTTAAATCCCTATCTGGCGTGCATTTCTAAGCACTTTTAGAGCTGCTTAGCTTCTACCAAATTCTTTTGTTACATAAACATACTTTTACAAAGAGTTTTATCCAACTCATGGAGGTGTGAGCGTGGTGAGGAAGCAGGTACAGCGCAGGGTATATAACGAGGCTTCGGCCAGTAGCCATTGTCTGTAAATGAATCATAATGCATTTAACATTTAGAAAAACCTCTTCTGATTTCAGAATTCAGAATAGACTTGCTGGGCATTTTGGTCTCATAAGGAATATTTTCTTTTACTATGGAATAATCCCTGATGCACACTAATTTTTTTTTGTAAAAGATTTCCACGAGAAGTAAGCTCTAATAGTAGGCTCCCTGTGTTGTATTTTTTCCTGTCATCCTGAATAGTTGTAGTACACATTGAATGATAAGTTTTAAGTATCTGTTAGCTATTTCACAGAAAATGGGGCAATAAGTTTTCCCACTGCAGCAGTGTGGCAGATTATCTCACAGATTTACATCTTTGGATGTATAGAGCTCTTCCTAAATCTGCACAGGTCTGCTGGCTGCAGTGGCTTCCATTACGCTGCTTGCGTTGCTGGATACAGACAAGGTCCTGCTTCCACTGAGATACAGGGAGTCAATGTCTGGCCCTATCTGTAGTCTGAATGACTCTATTACTTCAGTAGAATAGGAGGGATTGTGAAAAAGGGTTCAGGAAATTTTGGCTGTATCTTTCCATCATATGTGTATATATACAGCCCCGATGCACCACATAGATGAACCTCCCAGATGGACTAAGTAGAGTTGCTCTCTATTCCTGTCCCACCTCTTCAGTGTCCAGGAGTAGAAGGTTGCTATCTGGAAGTTGCTTCACCTGATACTTCACCCTGGCACTTTAACCTTTTCACATCATCTGTTGCATGCAATGTGTATCTGTAGCAATTACTAGCATGTGTATGTAAATATATGTTTGTGTGTTTTGGCTATTTAGGGGTATATATTAATGGTGCATGCCTTTAAATAATGAAAATAGCTGAGTGCCCAGAACAGACTGCAGCTCTCCTCCCTTGCAGTATCATGAATACTGGAGTAAAACGAATTTGCACAGAGCCATATATATGACTTTTGATTGCTTCAATTTACCAACATAACAACATTTTAGCATAACTTTTCTATACTGATTTCATAATTACAACAGCCACAATGAAAAAGCAAAACAAAACAGGAAAAAAAAAAACCAAAACCAAAAGCTACGCGAAGGGGGAAAAAAGAACAGCAGATTTATATGGAAATGTATTGCTCTCACTAGTTTTCAGCTGGCAGGAACTCAGGATATTTAGATTCATAGCATAGATTTCTGCCATTTTAGCTAAAATCTCACCTTGAAGAAGTTTGATTCTTTATATGGGCCAGCTATTTCTGAGTGTTGGTTTTGTCACATAAGGACTTCAGTGGAGTTATTTTACTAGAAGAAAAAAGAAGGTAGAAAATTAGGAATTGTTGCATCTATTCTTGGTTTTGAAAGGGAATGTAGTCCTTAAATTGCAAACTGTCACCAAGGACATAGATTTGGCTCACTTACTCTGAAAGCTGATGAGACTGTGTGAATGACACTCTTATTTATGACCCGGCCAAGTTTAATATCCACCAACATTGTATTCGGTACAAATGACACGTGGCAGGCTCATGAGGGGACTCAGTGAAATGAGAGAATGCTCATTGTAAATGCTCTGCAGGTAGCAATACAGAGCTAGCAATATACATGTTGCCATTAAAGGAATGAAATTCTGTAAGACTATGAGACCTTCTGGATGATGCTCATAGGTTTTCCCAGCAAGCCTTTAAAAAGCATTTGTGAAAAGCAGCTTTTCCTGAGTTTATTAATTTGGCCAAATATACAAGTATTTCTCAGATGGTAGCAAAAGACAGCACTTTGTCTTAATCATTTTATTCCAAGCGGTAAGGTCTCTCTCCAGATCTAGCAGCATCAGAACCCTTAACGAGAACTGTTAGTCATAATTAAGTGTTGCCAGCTACCAATTTCTCTTCACTTTCATTCTCAGGATAAAATGCACCTTTTCAGCTCATGCTTCCTAAAACAATTTCTCGTGAGGCCAAGAATTAACCTGGAAAATTTTAATTATAAATTTAAAATTAGAACTGTTTAGTTATAAATAACTAAAAGTGTGAGCTTATAAGGAAAACCAACAGGAGTTACTGCGACTAGCTGTGTCAGTAATACATATAACTGAGAAATATAAACCAAATGTGATATTAACAGTACTTGGCAACATCTCTTTATTGTTACATGCAGTATATATGAACATTATATTATTTTAAGATGAGCATGCTTGTACCTCAAGTCATTGTTAAGATCCTGTATGATTTTTCTGTTGTTACACGGCTCCATTCTGGGAGATGTCAAACACAACGATTGCTTTTTCTGTTATAGGGCTTTAGATCAAGTCCTCGCCATGCTAGAAGACGTGTAGCACCTCGCCTAGAGGAAACACAACCTATAGTGGAAGCTCATCACCTAAGTGAGCAGGAAACTTCTGTAAGAAAAAGAAAAATCAAGAAAAGCAGCCGAGTTCAACCAGAGTTTTATCATTCTGTTCAAGTTACCCCAACTCGAAAACCTGTAAGTATTCTACCTTTAGGGGTAAATAGCACTTGAAGCATATTATAGAGGCATGTAATATAATTCTAGTTTTTGGGCCATCCATATTTTGTTCCTCAGTTTAATAACCTTTTCAGTTGTCATGTTCAGTGAATCTAGATATAGGTTTGTTAGACTATATTTAATATTGACACATAACTCTAAAAAAAAAAAAAAAAAAAGGCAAGCCAGTTCTGGAGTTTTTGAATTTTGATTTTTATTTAATGTTCAGTCTACAGTAAATATTCAAGTAAGATATTTTATTTGATAATTTTGTAGTGATATTACTTAACAGGCTTTTAGAGCACATGTGTGTGTTATTGAAATTCCTCAGATTTATCAGACATTCTATGTACTGAACCAAATTTATATTAAATCTCATTACTAGATACAATTTTGAGGTCTCTTCTGCTTTATACAGTATGTACAATATTTCTGCTCAACAAAACATGTATCAAATTTTAACAGTTTGCTCCTCAGCTTGATCTACACAGAGCTCTTTTAATATTGCTAACTTACTTTTAGTGAGGAAATACGACAATTCATTGAACACTTGCACAGTTCCCAATGTGAATGCATGTGAAGATACTTCCTGCAGACATAATGCATTTATCTGTTTAATGAGATCTCATTGCTTTGATGCATTTGTTGACTATCCTATCTGTGCCAGTGTTAAGGGATTTGAACTACTTCTATTAAGCCAGTATTATTAAAAAGGTAACTCCTGAGCATACCCCCCAAAAAATTATCTTGAGGTTACTCCAACCTAACTAAACCTTCCTAGATTTGTGTTAACTGAGCACCAAGAATTATCAGTGAGCTCTGAAGTTGGTCTGAGAAAGAGCATTCCCTAGTGGAAGTACACTGTCTGAGAGAGCAAGAAACTTGTGCAAAGAACAGAAAGCCAGAGCTACCAACACCTGCCGGAATTTTTACCTTTTAGCTGATACATTTCATTTCTCTGCTTTCACTTCACTACTCCCCAGTCTCCTCTATTCTTTCATGCTTCTACTATTATTTATTTACTCTGCTGCTGTTTCTGTGGTTTAATGTGATCTGCTGGATTTGTCTTCAAGGATCTGATCTTCCTTTCTTCTCAACCATCTCCCTTTCAGTCCCATCCTATCTTGCTCTTTAGACCACTCTAACACTGGTATTCTTACTAGGTCTCCAGCCTCTCACCAGGCTCTCCTCTGTTCATTACTTGCTTCTGGTCCTTTCTCCACTTTGTTGTCCTTCCTTCATCTCTTCCATCATCTCCTCTATTATTTTCCATTGCATGCCTGTTTTTTTCAATTCCTTTTTTTGTTTGATTGTTCTTAATTTTTTCCATGGTAGGCCTATGCTGAGGGTAAGTCTGCCTGTAATCGTTGAGGCTGTTACCAACTGCTACTGATTACAAACAAGGGAAAAAGAGCATCAGCAGTGCTGAATTAAAGAGCTAAAATGGCAGAAATTATGTAAGCAGCACAACAGGCTTTGAGGAACGGATTAGTGCAGATAAGAAAGCCCTGCTTTTCCCCAAAGACAGTAACACATTAGGGACTTCAGGACCAGCAAAGAAGAAAAAGTGTAAGAATAGAGGATGTGCAGTGTTACTATATAGCTTCATTTTCCTGTCATCTCATGGGTCTGTGCTGTGTCTGACAAGACCTACCACTGAAACACTAATAAATCCCAGATTTAGAGAAAACTTCTCTCAGTGCTGTCACCATTATGTCACTACCTTGAAATTTCTTTTGCAGTATATCTTTTATGCAATGATATATGGTTCTTTTGATAGTTTTTTCAACAGCCTCGATGAACTCATGTTTCTACAAAAAAGAATAAATCATTATCTTTATTAGACTACAATCCAGAAAACATATGTCACCAATTTAATTTCTCATGGACATTTAAAGTTATTCTGAATGTATTATTAACGCCACAGTGACAGGGTAAGGTTCATGCCATGACAAATCACTGCAGCACTGTGAAGTTCCATGCAGTCACAATGTTGTCCGTCCTGCAGTTTGTCACAACTTCATTCCACTTAGTCTCAACAAGATGAGATATTTGGCCTTTATCTCTGTACAGTTCCTTGCCAGAAATGCTCTTGTTAGTCTGCATAATTTTTTTCCATTATTTTTTCCTGTTATTCCTACCTCTGCCCACTTAAACGACTTCAAACAAATAACCTATTGTTGTCTTGACGTTTACACTATATAGGTATTTGTAGGCAGCTATGGCCATACCATGCTTAGTCATCACTTGACAAAAAATTACATATGATGTCTGCTCACTGGAAGACAGAATTTCTCCTCATAAACCAGTTCTCCTTCTGATAATTTTTGTTGCTTTTTTCCTACTTGTGTTTTTTGTCCCTGTTTTCTCACAAGACAAAATGTTAATTTTCAAAGTAACTAGAAAACAGCCTTATGGAAAGATTTTTCTTTGCTCCAAGAAATTTTTGTGTAATCAGTCCTAAAATACATTAGCCTGTTTTGTGGCTGTATTAAGATACATGCTTAAAGACTTTTCAGATATTTCATTAGAAGTTTTGCTGGCTATTTAGATGCTTCGGCTTTCCGATTCCTGCTAATTTAGACAATTTTGTATTTTGTGTGTTTTGTTGTATCTAAATCTTGTTTTGCAGTTTTCTAGCCACAGCTATAATTATCTGACTGTGCTTGGCTTATTTCTCACTTCCTGCGTAGCAATCTGAGATCTTTCTAGTATTGTCCTTGATCTTGTCAGAACTAAGATAGGTGTAATTGTGTATATGGGAGTAATCCCACTGAAGACAATAATTGCTCCTCTTGATAATCTACATGAGCAAATGTTACCAGAAATAGAACATTCATTTTCTGTGAAAATTACATTAGATTTTTATACTTTCCAGGTCGTTAATGAAGACATTAAATACATTTCATCCTAATACCAATCCTTACCAGACAGAGATCATCACCATTTTAACTTTATTTTATTCATCTTAATGCGGTACAACATCAACATGATGCAATGATGTGTAGCTTACCCCTTCTATGCCATGGTGTTGTATCTCGTGTCCTGTAGGTCACCCTCTTGCGGGCTGTATTATTTGTGCTGACATTCTCTATAAGTGACAGTTTTACATCAAGTTCACACTGAGGAGAGTACAGATACCTATTACTGAAGTGTGCTTAGAATTTTTGAACACAGTGGAGAACTCTTTTGAGAAGAAACAGGATCATGTTCTTTAAATTAGCATGACTTAATGGAAGCCAAAGGAGTGTTACATACCACTCCTTTCAAGGTAGCTGATTCTGTATGGGTAGTTACATTTTCTAAAGGTGTGGAAGGATGTGCAGAAGTCTCCTGTTGTGAGCTTGCTGTCCAGCAATACTTCTCCAAGGCAAATTTTAAACTGGGGGTTTTATTACAAGCATTTTGCAAATATTATCTATATTTTTAAATAGGTGTCTGTTCTGAAATAAAAGTATAAAACTCTGCAAATTATTAATAGGTTTTTTTCCTGTGCTGGCCTGGAACCAGAAGATGGCCCTGAGTTTGTGTAAACATGTCTGGCTCCTGAGCTGTGGGGTCACCTAGACATACAGTTCTGCCATATTCTAATTTCAGCTGTATGTCTAAATACAGAGTTGAAAAGAGATGCTGTCAAAGCAGCATCTTTTGACATCTCCATTGTTAAACAGTTTGAAGGGCTCTTAAATTGCCTGACTCATGCAGCCACTAAGGATTAAGATCATGAGATGTAGTACCAAAATTTGCACTTGAGTTTGTCATAACAGGATCACTGTAAGACATGTGGAGATGAAACTACAGAGATTGGGGCATAAATAAACTTGGTTCCTTCACTTTCAGATGTGAAATCTCTGTTTATACTCAAAAGCCTTGTACTTTACACATTCATACTCACTGGTCTATTTTGCCCCAGCACTGTAGCAATAGCATACATTGAGGTGATTATCTACAGAATACTGTTTTTAAAAAAATGTATCTCTGAAGTAACCTACAAGGAATAAACTGATGACAAGTAATGGTTTCAGAAGCACTGCTGCCATTGAGACTACTCCCATGACTTAATTGAAGCTTGCACTGTAAAGATTCTGATGATGAAAGCTTGAAAGCAAAGTTAATCAGTTTCTAATGCATTTAAAACCATAAACTGTTCCATCCATGGTCTCATTCAGCTATTGTGGTTTTTGGTTTTATGTGTTTAAGCCTTAAAACTTATTAGAAAAACAGTATTACAGTTCTGTGAGGAAAAAAAAGTATTACAGTTCCATAAGAAAAACACAAGGTTTCTTTAAACATCTGATACCAAATCATTTATAGAAGTCTACGTATTAGTTGACACTTGGCTTACTTGAGATTAAATTCTTCATAGGAATTAAGTTGTTCTACAGTGCTTTTTAGAGGTTTTAATATGTCTCATTAAATAATTGCCATTTTGTTATTTTCCATTTATTCTTACTCTGGTGTTATTTACTAGTTTTCCAAAACCATGATGTACTTTATGCGCTATTTGAATGACCTAATATAGATGACACACAAAAATTACTCATCATCCTGCACAAGACTTGGTTAATTCCAAGTATTAGTTATTTAATCTATAGATTGCATTCACACCTTCTTTCTTTTGGAGACACCTGTTTGTGTGGATTGTGTCTCCTGTGAATCACATTTAGAAGCAAATATGACAAAATATTATCATATCATTGTTCACCTTCAGCTTTTTATTAATGTTATATTAATGTTCTTGAAACATATAACAAATCTGTGAGCTACCAGACTCTTCATGGATGAGCGCATACACACATGTGCGCATCCTCTCAGGATGATTTGAGCACAGTCACAATGAAGAAATGCAGGGTCCACGTGAATGAATATAAAAAGGGAAACAAGGACTGCATTTTTTGTTTTAAGACCTAAAGGATATTAATGGGGATTTTGAGAAGCACCTGAGAATTTATTAGGTGACCGATTCATAAAGTTTTTAACAAGATTTAAGCATCTAGTCATCTTAAACATTTTTTAAAATACCTCAAGAAACCTATTTTAGATGTGTAGAATCTTTGCAAATATGTCTAAATGCTAAATCCAGTCATCTCTGAAATAAAGAGAAAGCCTTCAGTAGCCATTAGGTTAACTTCAAAGGTACCTCTTCTCTTTCAGAACATACACATGACTACCAAGAGAATGTTTACATCTCTTTCTTGGACTGTTGTGTTTTATTGCTTTTCGTATAGCAAATAACTTCTGACTATTAAACTGTTCATAAACAGTTTTACACCAAGACTTCATTTTCCTGCTGTTCTAGCTTTTGTGACCTCCTCCCTTTCTGCCTGCTCCTGATTTCCTCTTGGCTGCTTTTCCCTCTCCACCCTGCAGCTCATCTATTGCACTGTAGCAATTGCCTGTTTCTTCCACTCCTTTTGCCCAGCTCCTAGGCAGTTTAGATTTTTGAAGAGATTTCTTAAAGGTATATTGCCATGAGTTTCACTAGGCCAAGGATGTCTTTACAACTTGAAAACTACTTTGTGTTAAAACACAATGGTAACACGTTAAGAATTCAATCTAAGATTTAAAATTATTGTTGAGTTGTCTTTCCAGTACTTTTTTTTTCTATGGATGAGTTGTTACAGCTGTCAGGCATACTGTAAAAGAAACAGTTAATTACAATAGTGCTGATAATTATTTATGACACATGTATGTAAAAATACACAGAAACAAGCATAGCAATAACAGTACAAATTCACATTTAGAGCACCTTAACTGACTTCACTGCTAGCTCTTATCTGGAGACTTAAGGTCATTTGAATTAACTGTGCCCTGTGGTGGCAGATCATACTTGTTCTGAGTGCAATTAGATTTACACTTGTGTGGCTGACAATAGTATCAAATCTATGTTATACTTCTATACACAGTTTCAAATCATCCTACACCTGCAGGCAAAGCCCTCTAAAATAACAGGTTTTGTGTTGATAGGTAAGCTGATTTCATACATTTTTTATTTTGTATTAATTTTCATTCCCATGGCAAATGCTTATTTACTGAAAATGGGATGAGAGCTTAAACCACCCTGGCCCTGTTTAATCTAAAGTGTTGAAAGAGGGTGAAAATGCATCCTTGGTCCTTGGTGCTGGAGCTAACTTGCTGCTAAATTAGAAGTGAATGAGATAAAATATTCTTCAACTGTTGTAACAAAGAAATAGAGCCATAAATCTCTGACTTGAAAAATGTCTAATAGCTTTTTTAACACTTATTTTGCCATGATTTGTATTAACTGGGATTTTGTGTTAATTAATAAAATTGTATTACATATATGCAGCATAACCTCACTGAGAAATTAAATTCTAAACTGTTCACAGTTTTTCGTTTTTAAATCTCAGTGTCCTTCCTTGAGAGGTAGTAATATAAACCTAAGCTGCTAAAATGTGCTAAGCAGTCTTAACTGTACAAAAACCTGTTTCATGTATGTGATCATAAACAGTAAATTCTGTACAGTAACTGAAGGAAGGTTAGAAAAAAATTATTAATCAGCTCTGATGGTGTTGTTTGCACAACTTAAAATGACCAGTAGTTGTTGCACAGTAATTATAGAGTCTAAATGCAGATGTTTCCTTTTCCTTCACTGCTACAGGAGACATTCTTCAGAGTTCTATTGTGTAACATCCTACTGTGGCACAGAAGTAGTACGTCTTTATATAGTGAGGGACTCCCTTATCCATTTCTATTTATATATAACACTACACATGGGTATTATGTTAAAAGAATAGCTTGGCAAAGGCAAGTATTCAAACGTTAGGAAGTGCTCGAATTAAGCTTATACATGTAGCTTTAATTCAGTCCATTATGCATCTGCATTGTCATATAGACTTTAATTGTATGATGGCATTCTGTTTTTTCACAGGATGTACTTTGTATTCACTGTAGGATGGAAGTGCTCTTAGGATGACTCTTATGTGTAGGTGTTCTGATGCAGAAGTTGTAAAGTGTGTAAACGAATAAAAGAGGAGAGGAAGAGAGTTAGTGCTGCCTTGGAGACTGAACGGTGGGCACAAGGTCACTGTGAATGTGCTGAACAAATGGCTTAAAACATTTTTTATCTTCCGTTTTCTAAATGCCTGACTTAAAGCATGTAGTTTGGTTTATAAAAGTTCTCAAGCTGCTATTCACCACTGAAGTCTGTGTGCGCTGTGGTCTGAGTATTACTGATATGTAATTCTAATAACTCTTAAAAATCAAGTCCCTGGCATCTCAGTTTGACCTAGGTAACTAAAGTGACCTCCTGGTTTTAGTTTACATCCTATGTAATAGGAAAGATCATTAGTATTTGTGAAGCAGTCAGGTACTACTGCAGTGATGAGCACCACAAAACAGTCTATGAAATAATAATTTCTTCTTAACACCAGCATTTGAATAGCATGAAGTTAGTTAAGTTCTGGGGCTGCCCATTGAGCAGAGGATGACAAAATACTGAACAATTGTTTATGGAGTGAATATCACGCATCACTTGCACTAAATAAAAGCAAGACACTGGGGATATAATAGTATACGATCACATCATTATGACTACATCATGATGTACAAATGAACAGGCTGAACTGCATGGTGAACCTTGAATCAGGGATTTGCTAACATTTTAGTGCTTGACTTTGCAACTTTATGAGAAGTATTTTAACAAGAACTTTGTGTTTCACTTCCTACTGTTAAAAAAAGTAAACCTAAAAACAAACCTCTGCTGTGTGGCTCATCAGCAGGTTTTGACACCTGTACTACAGCACAGAAAATTCTGCTATTGAGTTTCAGTGAGAGACTGATGATATTTGTATTCCTCCATATCAATCAGTAATACAGGGGAAGAGGTAATTTTTTTTTCTAGAGGAACTCTTAGATATTTGCTAATAGCAGGAGTTGGGGTCAAATTTTCTTTTCCTAACAGGCTCCTTAGGGGGATCTGCTTTCTTGTGCTCATTTTTCCCAAGCGTGGCTCTTTCTGCCCTGTCTCTTCCAGCCTGCTCCTGATCTGCCTCTGCCCCCTTCCTCACTGCCCAGTCCTCACTCTTCTGCTGATCTCAGCCCTTCTCCTCTCAGTTTGTCAGTCCTTGTATCACTCCTCTGTCACACCTCTGCACAGCCCTTCCCAGGCTCTCCTGATCAGTCATCTCATTGCCCAAAGGCACTTGTTCAACCAGTCTCTTTGATTTCTGTGTCTCCCTGTAGCCTCTGGCTACATATTCCATGCATACCTTCCTTGGTTCTTGCCTCTCTTCTTGGAGACCTTCTCCTCACATGCAGTTCCTCCCTTCCTTGTTCCTCAGAGTACCTTGTTTGAAGCCTTTTGCTGAGCCAATACTGGTTTCATGCCAGCATGTCAGATTCTTAGCTCTCCCCTGTTCCACTCTCTGCAGCATTGATGGTTACTAGTCCCAGCTGTTACCATATAGGTCCGTTTTTCCTCTAGTCTGTATCCATGAAGACTGCTGTTCCCTTGAATGCTTTTCAGCTGCAGGTCCCAGACTCTGCTGGTCTCTGTGTTCATTCCTCAGGCTGTCAGTCACCGCTTATTTCTCCAGCCCTTTCCTCCAGCGTGCCGGTTCCGGTGTTTGTCCTCTACATTCAGATCATACAGCTTCTTCCTCTTGCTGGCTAAGCACGGCTGAGTGAGTCACAGAGAACATAAAAGAAATGGTCTCCTGCCTGTTAGGTCTGGTGCCTGCCCTCCCCTGCTCTCCATGCCTCTTGCCTGCATTGCCGTCAGCCTGCAACCGCAGCAGGTAACTATTAGATGGAAAGATTAGTGTTGCCTCCATATCTCCAAGCTGGAAGGATCCTGCTCAGTTCTTCATCAGGGATGGTAGGTGTCCTGAAAGTGGAGGTAAGAGCTGTGAGGGTGGAATTTGCTTGGTTGGTCTGTGATGGTGGGGTATTGGTCCGGGTCCGGCAGCTGTAAGACCCCTGAGAGTCTTGAGAGCTTTGTTTAGTGGGTGCCAATCTGAAGAGATTTTAGTTGAGACATCGGAGATGTTTTAGTTGATAAATTCAAACATGGCCTTATTAAAAAAAAATAAAAAGAAGTCTGGTAAAATTACATCAGTAATCACCTGGGCCCTAGGAAATCGAACTACTTAACTTTGCAAAGAAGGACTACTAGTAGATGAGCAGAGATTAGTTGAAAATAGAAAAGAAGTTGACTTGTTCAACACAGGAAAAAAAAAAGCTGAGAGGAGGTACAGGGCAGTCTATGAACACATCAGGGAAGCAAAAAAAGTATTTAAGGGAATGTACACTGTTGTTGGAAAAAAACAAAAGACCAGGAATAAGTTTCAGGCAGCAACTAGAGGAAGATTACTTGTAATCAATAAAGTGGTAGGTTCTGGAGCAGCTTTCTCATCAGAGCAGTGTGATCAAACCCCAAATTTAAAAGCTTTACTTTATACTCCCTGATGCCAGGGATAGCAGATGATATTCGTGTCTCAAAGACCTGACAAATGTAGACAGATTTTTAACAAAGATGGCAAAAAGCCTCTATCTAGCTTAAAGGATATTAATATTTGAAATATACATACCAAAGCCTAGAGTATTCAAAAAAGATCACTGGGATGTTTTTTTAGTGTTGACACATAGCTACTGGATAATGTCATCATCTTGCTCTCAGGCTTCTCACTCAGCCTTTCAAGAAAATTCAACCTTGGGCAGGGAATATTTCAAACCCAACATAAGATAAGGCAACTTAAAATTGATTTTATTGGAGAAAACAACCTAATAACTTAATTACATGAAACTAGTACTACTGTTAATATAAGAACCTGTATTTTCAAATAGTTAAATGCTGATTAATTGCTGGATCAAGTCTTGAAACTTGGTTTTAAAACATAGGATTGAAACAGTTTGAAAAGAACAAATTAATGTTTAATTCTATAAGGAGGGAAACTTACCAGTCAGGAATGTTAGTTGTTACTAAAAGCAGAATATCAATACCATTGTTTTGGATTTTCATTATGTCATTTTAAAACATTCTTCTAAGGCCTCCTTTTATTTTTTTCTTGAAAACAATCTGTGTCCATCAGAGATTCAAAAGTTATTTAGAACTTTAATTTGATCTTTGCTGTCCAGAGTGTTTTTATACTCTGATATATCTTTTATGGCAGGAATAATTTGGTTTGCTATTTAAACATATATATATATAATATAATAAATCTACAGTGAGAAGTTTAGAAGGCTGAGGAAAGTATTTGAGGCTAAGTGATTTCTTCTTCTAGACTTCCTTTGTTACATGGTTGGCCTTGCAGGCACAGTAAGCAGATAAAACTGTGTGCCTTCCTCAAACCTTAGTTCTGTCACTTTATTCTCTTTTGTGTCTGGCAGACTAGGGGGGATCTGAATGGATGCAAGATAGCTGCAATTAAAAATTAATACAGAATTTATTTTTAGCTAATGGGAAGGGTTTTTTGCAAGTTATATGCAGCAGTCATCTAAGGTCTATGCATTTCTTTTACAGAAATAATTCACGATTTTGAGACCATGAAATGCTGACACTTTACGTATTAATATCTACGAAGCATTAATTTTGAAACAAGATAATGATAATTATAATGGAGGTAGCACTTACTTAGCTAATGGTTTTAGTATAAAACTCAAGAAAAATCCCTATTCCTCATGCTGTAGGTTCCCAGATACTCAGAACTCAAAATATTATCTTGCCATCTGCAAAACCTTCAGTCCCTTTCTGTTGGCTTCTATAATGTAGGCAAGATATTTCAAGATTAAATCTTGTACTTCATATTGAAAAACTAGAGGAAATAGGTGAGGAATAAAGGAATACATTAAATATGTAACATATCAAGGCTGTCGTGTTGATGATACTATTAATTTTCAAGTGACATTCAAAAAGAATCCACATTTTTGTTAGCAGAGTTTTACTAAGCAGCTCTTCAAAAGAATCTATGGCTTTGACACAATGTAGCTAGTTTAAAACAAATGCTATTTGGCCCCACTTACATGTAGGTCTTGGTTACACTGAATGAAGTAGGCCTTGCTTTTCAATCTATTTGCAAAAGGAAACAAAAACGAGCAGGTTTTCCTTATATTCCAGAAACATATTTTAAACACCTTAGTTTTCTCTTATGATGACTATCTTATTTGGTGGAAGTTGCTGAGATTTGTGGAGAGTATCCTGACAGTATCTGCTTTCCCAGCTCATCTCACAATTAACAGGGAGTTACAAATGTGGAGCATCTCTCAACTTTCTGCTCCTGAAAGGGATCACCAATAAATAAATGAAACAGTAACTCTACTTGTTGGAGTGTAATATTCACTGATTCATTTTGTTTGCTACTAAAAGATGCTATGACTTCAGACCAATAAGTACTTGAAATTTAGTGTATCTCTGCAGAATTGCACCGTGGTTTCTGCTGCCTCCATTGCACATGCCTCATCCAGGGACCACTTCAATATTTTAGCCAATTATACATAAAGCAGAATGTAGAAGCAGTCATTGGAGCAGGAATCGGAACCGAGCACTTCCTTCTGCCCCGAGGGAGCTCTGTGTGCTCTGATGCAAAGTGCTACACTCCCTCTTCCTCTTTTTCATTCCACACCAAGAAATCTTGAACTCTTGGGTTTTTGGTTGGTGTTTTTGTTTGTTTGGGGTTTTTTTGTTTTGTTTTGTTGTTGTTTTTGTGGTTTTTTTTTTACCCTGTATGATTTCTACAACAACGAGGTCATTGCAGAATAGACTGGGCTGGCTGCTGGGAGATGAGGGTTTGAACCAGGGTTTCAAGCTTCTTAAGACAATAAGGAAAAGGCAAACAGCTACTTCATTTCTTTTATGGTTCAAAAGAAATGAGTGCTCTCTACTGTTATGAAAGGATGACTGAGAAGCAGTTTCAGGAGAAGGTTTGGGGGTGTCTTATATCCCTGAAAAATGAGATGCTGCATCATTCTGAGTGACCAGTTTTTTGACTACTTAGTTTCTACCAAAACCACAGGTTTGGATCACATCAGTTTTAGATGTATAAGTAGATAGATATTCAGTAAACAGTTTGATGTTACAAGACTATTGCACTGCCTTGATGTTTGAAAAGCCTACCTATTCGCAAAGGTATTTTAACATGGTCAGACCCTTGATGCTCAGGAGTTTCAGATTTAGTGTATTTACTTTCTAGCTTGCTGCTTATTGCTTTAGAACATTAAATACAAACCCAGAAACTCTGTAGTTATGTTTGCATATCCTGATAATGTAAGCACTTTCAAGTATGAACATTCTCTTTAATGAGTGGCACACACACAACTAGAAAAAAATATTCTTTTAATATGGCTGTGTCTCTACTGGTGGATTTTTTTTTTTTAAGCTTAGCATAGTTGTTTTTACATTGCCCTTGTTTGTACTTTCATTTGTGTGTCTGTTTTGAATTTTGATCATTTCTGACAACATGCAGACTCAAGGGACTTGCATAGCCTGATTACATACATTGTATGTTTTGTATTCTGCATTGCCTTATCATCTAATCTGGTTAAAGTGGTAAATATTTACTAATTGGAACATTCAGTTGCCCTAGATTTTGTCTTAAATTTATTAAGTTATTTTACTTTAAAAGTTGATCCACTTTAATATCATTCAATCTGGGATGCTAAAGGACAAAATTAGCTTGTTACATTCAACGGATATTATAAATTATTCTGAATCAGGAGGAATTTTGTTGAAACACACTCAGTAAAACCACAATTCAAACACTTCATTTCTGTTTGTATTTATCCATTGCCTACAATGAACATAATGAGAGAAAAGGAAATGTCTTCCAGGAATTCTGAGATAGTTTAGTATAAGTGAAATATAAGTAACTCATAACTAAACTGAAAATTCAATTTCAGCCAGTGTTGACCTGTACTTCCCAAAACCCAGCATGAAAGGACTCACTGCAGTGGAAAATCATCTCAAAGATAGGATGTGGAAGTACAGGATACTTGATTAGAATTCAGCTTGCCAGCACAATCTCTGATGTATCATAAATTAGGGGAATTTTTGCAATATGATGATAATTCAGTATCAGCCTCTTGGCAGCTTCTGCCGGCTGGATTGCTTGACCGAGTTTAAAACCTGACCTCTGCTAATGCTTCTGCCTCGAGGAATGACAGTGCAAAACCTACTGGTGTTCTTCAGGGTATCAGATCCTATTTAGGGGTGGCTTATCTGATATATAGTGTTGTGTGTTACCTCATACTGTTTTCCAGCTACACTGTCTTCCACCTAATTTCCACCTGATCTTCTGCAGTGCCTCACCTATGACAAACAGTCCTTCTTTCCCTCCTCAAAGGAAATCATGCCTTGGTACTTGGCCAAATCCCTCTTACAAGAAGAATACAAAATACTTCTTTGAAATCATACCCATTACTGGAAGCCAGCTCGCTTTTATAGCACAGTAGCAAGCCTGACTCTCAGGCGGCTGCTGCAAATCACCTGATTACAGAGAAAACCCTAGACACTGGCAGAAATGAATTTTGCTCTCCTAAATCCTTGTCCTGAGCACTTTGCCTTCCAAGACATGATGGTGAGGACTCTGTGAGCAGTTTGCACCCCCCTGTGGTACTGACGGTGAAACGATGCATTAAGTTTAATCCTGTACTTTGAATGCAGGCAGACAAAACTCTGCTTAGATTTGTTTATGTATGACCAACAGGGTTCAGTGCACAAGCTGTTATATGCATTACTACTATGCAAATTCAACAGTTCCTGCTGATCAACAGTAGAGGCTACAGATAAGTCTTTAGGCTAATGAGCAGAAGGAATGCATAATCGGAGGCATAGAATAAGCAGCTATAGCATCTGGGCTGTGACCTTACAGGCCTTCAAGCTAAGAAGGGTCAAGGCCTGACCCTCAGCCTAAATCCCAGAGTAGGCTAAGTAAGGATGTTTCTGATCAATATTTTAGTGGATATAAAAGACATTTCACTCATGAAACGCAAAAAATTGTTGTGTAGTATTAACAGTTATGTTTTCCACTTGCATACAGCAATGTGCTTTATAGAAAAATAACAGAAATGCCTTACATATTTTAACAGGATATAACAGATTTTTCTTCACATGCTGTCCTAATTGGCCAGGAGCCCTTTTCAGGATATTACAGATGTTCCATGTTATTTTGCATTTTCTAAACCAATTAATATGTTGCTGTAATCATGGAATGCTTATTTTGGAGTTACGGCTATGGCATGGAAAATATATTTACTAAAAAGAAACAATCCAGTGGGATGAGTAGTAAGCATGTTGTGAACAGTAGCTGTGCAAAAGGGGAATAATTATAGACTTCTTATCAAAGCTATTAATTTACCCAAGAAAATCAGTTGTTCAGTTCAGTCTTTAGAATAGCAAAGTCAAGATTCTTAAAAATAATTATGTGCTCAATAGCTCCGTGTACACATTACTCAGAAGTATCTCCACGCTGAATAAAACAGTAGATTAATTTAGAAGTTGGCTTTTCTCAGATGTGAGTTTGCCAGATTTTGCTGTTCTGAAAAATTCCTTTCCATGCTTCCTACCCTGTTCTGAAAATGAGACAATATGATTCCTGAAGTTAGTAAGCTGAAGTGGGTTTTGTTCATTCATTTAGTTAATGCATACATTAATTAAGGTAGAAGGACAACGTAAAAGAGGACAGCTGGTTTTAATACACATAGATGCCAAAGACTGCTCTACCACTGTCCATTCAGTTTGATTCCTCAAAAATACGGGCGTGGGGTCTTCTCACATAGATTATTTTCCAGTACTGTAGCACATCTGACCAGGAGTACAGTCTCCTTTTCCCTAAAACTGACATCTCAAGAAGAGCGTGGCAAATATGTTCAGTGGTGTATATGGAACTATCACTCAACAGTGCTTGTGGATTCTAAGGGTAGGATGAACTCTAGAAAGAGTTGCTATGAAAAATAAGAATGGGTTATTAAGGCCTCTTTTGATAAAAGAAAATCCTACTGGATAAAAATTATAGTGTACTTTCAAAGATAAATTTGAGAGATCTTTCTTCAAAGTTTCAGTAACAACTGCTATTGTACTTTATCCCTGCATATTCCAAGCTGCTACATAAGTACTAACAAACTATCACTATAGCACCATCACAACACTGTCTGGGCTCTTTCTAATCTTCATATTATAAACTAGAAACAAAGAAAGTGAAGAAATTGAAAGGCAAAATCTGTCTCCATGGATCTGTGTTATCCAAAGAGACCGAGGGTTGCTGAGCAGCTAATAGAAGATACAGGCCTGAAGCAGGATGTTCCGAGCTGGGATTAAAGGGAATACTTTATCTTTTATGGTAGAATCTGGAGCGAAGGACAGGCCACAAGAAACCTCATCCTGAACTGAGCACATTAGGAGCCCTGTTAGCCTCACCTGGTACAGCAAAGTGCCTTTTATACCCTGCAGCAAGCTGTGCACTTCCAGCTGCCATCAGGAAAACACCTATCTGACCATCCTGCTTTATGAGATGCTACAGAGAGTTTTAGCTTATTATATAAACTGGCAGCAAAATATTCCCAGCACTAGAGCTAATTACTAAGGCAATCAGAGCTGGGATCAGACATCTCATGTTTCTGTTTTTCCACACTTACCTCTTGCTCTCTCAACATCACAATAAACAAAAATACAGTTAATTGGTTTTATGTATTCATTCCCTTCCTCTTTCCTCTTTTGAACTTCACCATGAAGTAATGTAGAAAGAGAAAAGAGGATTGTGACAGAAGTGAAGGAGATTGGGAGGAGCAGCCACTAATAAAAGATCCCCTCTTATTTAGTGGATTATTCAACTGTATATTATTGGCAGTTTTATGCATTAGCAAAGAGTGCATCATGTTGTTACTCAGGATTATGCAGGTTTTGAGTTTTAAAATGGGTAAAATAACCCACAATGTAATAATAACATTCACTTGTCCACCCCATGAGAACTGACAGTTAAAAAGTTCACACAGCAACAATAAATTCTATCAGATCTAGTCACAGTACAAATTTCTTCTGTAAGTAAAGGTACATTTCAATCTCCTACAAAAACCCCAAAACCACCCACCACAAAAAGAAAACAACCAAAACCCACCAAGTGCTACAAGACAAGCCTAAAATAATAGCTGTTTTAGTATCAAAAAATCTGGATTCTACATGGGCTGAACGAGGGCTGGCTGCATAACAAAGTGTACTGCACCTCTCCAAGTTGAGAATAGCATACCCCCCAAAATTAACATCATACCTGAACCAGCATCGGGTTATGCTTTGGAAAGACTGTCACAGTAGCTCCCACATGAAATCACAAATCAAGCCCATCGTTTTCTAGTTGGGTGCCCTGAAGACACCACAGGTCTCCAACCGGCAAACACAGAGGAAGAGCAATGGCATCCTGCCCCACACGGTGTCCTGACAACTCGTGTATAACCCTGTATCCTAAATTCTCAACATGGTGTCGAAATGTTACTGTTCAGACATCTCCGTTTCCCACTTCACCCTAAACAGGGAAGCTAGAAATAGCAGCGGCCCCATCCCTGCAGTGCATCAGTGCTTATTTACGTTTCTGGACGCTTTCTTATTTTTGGGTAGCTGGGAAGTCTGAACGTGGATACGGTCCGTATGCCGAGATCAGCCATTTGTTTGCCGAAACCGTCTTAGCAAATCGTGACCTGTCGTGCCCGGCTACCCAAAGGGGCTGCTCTGAGAAATCCCATTTTCCTCCCTGCCTCCCTCCCCGAGAACCCGGCAGGCGGAGGGGCTCGCCGGGGCGGTGACACGGAGCCCGTCGCCCCGCGTGGGCTGCCCGCGGGCGTGGGTCCTTCCCACAGACGGATTTACATGAACGATTTCACCAGCCGCTCGGCGATAGCAAATCTTTCCCTCGTCCTGGCGGGGGAGCCAAACGCTATCGATTTGTAGCCCGGAAGGTTGGATTTTTTTTTTTTTTTTTTTTTTTTTTTTCCTTTTGGTGGTCGGGCAAAAAATGTTCTTTCGTGTAGCACCTGAGATTTTTTCATCAAATACAGAAAAATACAGGAAAAAGGCGTTTATGCGTAACAGAGATGCATACATCTAAATTTATCTTGCTGGAAATGTAAATTGCGTTGCTTGCTTAAATTAATCGGGGTGGAAGAGATGGTTTTGGGAGACATGATTCATTACTCTTTTTCAGCACACTTGCTAATACTAAATCCGAAAATCCTTATCAAAAGTGTTAAGGGTCTGATTTTAGTTCAAGTGAAAAAGGGATAGAGTTAACTGTTCAGATTGAATCTTCATCCCAGAAATAGTTTTTACAGCATGTCACAGCATATGCTGACATTTTCAGTACTGAGCCCTTTTGTAATGTTTGGGGAAGTGATGGGTTATATTTTATATCTGAAATTTTTCAGCTGTGTGTATCCAGTCAGTTCTAAAGATTTTGGTTAAATGGTTTCCACTGATGGGAGTGGGAGTGGCATAATTTAAGACAGCTTGATTTGAAGATACAGATAACTAATTTTCTTTAATCCAGGTTGTTAGTGGTAATATTTTGGAAAATGAACTCTCTACATATGGTTATTTTGACTTGAGAACTTCTGAGGTCCGAGTCTACTTTATACCTGTGTCACTTGCAATTTCATGTGTCATTAACAGTATTAACTAATGACTCCTTTGTGTCTGTTGCCCATTGTGTCAATGCAGCTATGGAGCATGTGCACTATTTCTGTACTGAAATGCATTAGTGCATTTTAGTTGAGAAATAATTATGGTTTTTAATCCATCATCTTCAAAAGCATGTCTTTATTCCATTCTCTCCTATTTTTTAAAGTCCTCGATTACTTCATATGTAGCTGAATTGACTTTTGCAAAAAGCAAGTAGACTGTTTTCTCAATGTTTTCTTTATTTACAAAGTAAACTTGGTTTTCTGTTCTGATTCTGATCTGTAGCATTGCTACTCTGCTTTAGATTACCTTTGATTTGCTGCTAGAGTCAGGTTTAATAAGATTCATTCTCATACCAGTTTGTCTACTTGTTTAAAAACCTGGGAAAAATATTAGGTCTAGTTTTCCTTATTTCAGGGAGAGTTTTATCAGGAAAAGGACTGACAGATTTGTTTTTTAAGTGTTGAGAGAAAAAGGGATTTCAATTAGAATAAACTCCTAAAACTAAATCCCATCTCCATTAGAAATAAATGACATTCTGGAAATATTTGAGTATATTGTACTGTGGGGGTAACATCAGGTCCATTCACATGCTATTTTCAGTGACAGCCAAATCCCAAAATTATTCGGAAGGATCCAGTTTCTCCTGTCTTAGTTTTTAGCACCATATTCAGTATATTGGTATGCTGTGTTTTGCTGCTCAAGGTATAATTTATCCAGCCATGGGGAGCAAAGGTAAAGATTCGAATTTGTTTTAATTAAGATGTATTGGAAACCTGGAAAACACATTATTTTTTAAAATGTGTTTCCAAGCCGGTCATGATTTCCCATCCGAGTCCCAGTAGTATGATTTCACTACAGCGATTGTTGTTCTGATGACTTGCTATGGGAGCTGATCTAATCAGAAAAGAATTGCTACAATATAGGCTTTGAAGAGGGAGTGCCATTTCTCCTGAATTTCTCCGTTTTGTAAACACTGCCTTTAGTAATGGTCTTAATCAAATGCAAACCACGTTGACTTTATATTTCTAAGACGAGCTCCAATCCGTAATTTTAATGCTAATAGTTCTTTTTTCCCCCTTTCTACAGTCTGCAGAATGCTCTTGTATTCATCTAGGGCATTATCAGGGTGCCAAATTATCTATGCTCCAGCTGTTGAGTACTGTAACTAGCAGAGTCAGCTGTACAAAATTCATTGCCTGTCTTGGAAGGCTTCTGATCGTATGATGCCTCATCATTAAGACGTTCAGGCAGTATGATTTAGGAAGAAAAAACCCAGTCCTTTTAAAATGTTGAAAAGTGACATTTTTATCTGTTTCTGCAGCCAAAGTAGGCTGTGGATCTTGAAGACGGTGCAATACCATGTACCTTGTTGCTTTAACAGTTGAAACCAGGATATTTGTATGTCTGCAAACCGTGTCTCTGACTGTGACAGTAAATAATTAGGCAACTGTTTGCTAAATCTGAGATAGCACAGAAGAGCTGTTTGCTAGGGGAAAAGAGAATGTTGTTTTCTTATTCCTGGCCAGCTCTGTTCCTGGCTGTCATACTGTTTTTCTTGATTCATGTAGTAATTAATTAGCATTCATTACAGCATTTTGGTGGAGAAAAAAAGTCATGTTATCTCTGATTTAGAAATCATGTTGAATCAAGCTATTTATTCAGGGAAAAAATACTCCTTTGTTAGAAGCACCTCGAGGAATTCAAAGGCAAAGCCTTTATGGTGATAGTGGCAATAAAATGTTTAGTATATTTTATCTGAAACATTTGACATATTTGACATCTTATTTGTGACTGAATATGAAGATGAGAAATCGTACGAATACTTGTTCATATAACTAACAGTTCGACTTTATCTCAAAAACTATATTTAAGTTCTCTTTGAGATTATAAAGAATTTAACAAAGCAGCAAGACTAATTTTTTTATCTCATCATTGCCTGTGAACAAAAATTAATGAAGTTGCTAGCAGCAGCCTTCTTGGTAAATAAGAAAATTTCCAAAGTATTTCAGATACATTTACTTTTTAAAATATTAAATGCCATCTCTATCAGATGGTGTAGGTGTGCATTGTTCTATACCAACATTATTTGAAGATCACCATTTTAAGCTTTGATTGCAGTACGTTCATTAGAATTACTCTGGTATAAAACTTAAGTAATACACCAAGAATCAAGACTTACATATATGATCCCTTTGAAATTCATTTCAGGTAAAACTTTTGTGTATTTTTCAATTCAGGTAGTAAACATATAAATATCAATTACAACATCTTCTTTTCCTGTGAGATTTAAAACAATTATGTAACAAAGTTCCCTCCCTTTGACATCATTGTTGAAATGGGCACATCTGTTAAAGACTGTGATTGCAGTCTTTGAAAAAGAGCTAGTTCTTAAAGTATTGAATAAATCACAGTTATTCGAGAATGTTCTTGCAATCATGTTAGCTAGAAAAGTTTTAAATACATAGGGTTATCTGGCCCATGCAGACCTTTTAATGCTGCAGATTTTGGTTCTGTAGAAAACGTATCTGTTAGAAAATTGTGCTTGACATGACTGCCCACAAAAAATACAGCTTAGCAGTTCAGGAACGTGACTAAATTGTTGTTAGTGATAGGAAAGATATCACATAAATGTTTTCTTTGGATTGGATGCCTGATTAGTGCTTCCTTAATGCTTGCTGCATAGCCGCCGACTCTGTAGGAAGGAGCGGCAGGTCTGAGACTGGGGATAGCAAAACGCAGGTTGGAGTGTTTAAACTTTGGTAAGATCTGTCTCACTATAGGCATTTCTCTCTTGCTTTAAAAAGATCTGTAATAATACACATTCAGATGAAACACAGCACACAGTTCTGTTTCTGTATTCTGAGAACAAAGATGCTGGAGATGGATGAGAGCTAGCAGGTCATCTGATGCATTTTGTTGTCTGTGTAGGGTTCAGAGGTAATGTAGTTTGTTCTAACGATTGATTGAGGGTAGCATCCAGTAAAGCTGTTGTGACATTGTTTGGGTACAGTTTTTGAATTAAGATGTAAAAAAAAAGAAAAAAAGAAAGTAGATGCCTGTCATCCAGCTCCTTCGAACTAACTTCAGGAAGGGACCATTTGCTCAGAATGGTTTTTGTATGTGTGAAAATGAAGCTGCTGCTGTATTTTGGGAATTTGGATGCTCCTAAATGTGTTTGGTATCATACTTAGTCCAGGGGTATTCTTCTTCAGAGATGGCTTCACAGAGTGAAGACAGGTGGGGCTGTGACAGGCGCTTCTGCCTCTGGAATCTGAATTTCCTTATTTGTGCTCTGAACTCAGGTCTGAATTTACAGTCTACAGAAGTCTTGTTCTTCGGGGCTCTCGGCTGTGAACTAACCAGATCTCCTGCTTCAGGTCTTCTGATGTTGAACGTGGAAAGAAATACTGGAGTAATTGATTAGATACTTCTAATTTGTTTTCATTCTCCCTCGGCATAACAAAACCCGGTGGCATATAGGTGTTAGTTTTGCAGGATGTATCAGGAATTTCCACCTTGGACGGTTTTCTTCCACGTCTTCAGGTGCTGGTAGTATCTAGCCTTGGAACTGATCACTTTTTGTTCAAACAGGACACGGTTTTTTGCTGACTAGTGGAGGGTACGTGTGGATTATCCAGCTGCACGTCACCTAATCCTTTCTTTGCCTCTGTGCATGTCTTCAGTGTGATGACGCTGTTGTTTCCCCTGTTCCTAGCACGCTTCCTACAGCAGGTTAGCCTCCCGGGAATGAAGGATTTTAGTCAACAAAAAGTGTCTTCAATTAGGGATGAAAACAGCATTTGTGCTGCGTGAAGTCAGACAAAATTAATGGGACTCCTTGGGCCATGGAAAAATGTAAAATCTGCAGTTTTACTCTGTTTCAACATTCTTCCTGCTTTAAGCAGAAAGTTCTCACTTTGAAATTGCTTGGAGGTGGGTTTTTATTTTTGAGTGCACTTCATCCTAAATCTGAACTAGATCTTGCTGATTTGACTTGTGTGAGCACTTCACTTGAGCTAAGTTAAAAAGGTCTTAATGTTGTTGGAATAAAGTAATGAGAACCTGAATGTTAGCCAGTTCAGTGAGGTTTTGTCTGTATAGAGGCCTCAAGATTTGGGCAGCAGTTTCTAAAGCTGAGTTTGATGGTACACATAAACTGTGGTTGCGTCTCCATGGCTTTAAAAGATGCCCGTTTGGATGACTAGGGCAGGCAGACTTTGGTCATTGATTCAAGTATCTTTGCTATGTGAATTGGGGTAGAGATCAAAGGTCTGTTTCATTGCTTTTCTGGTACTTCCCAATTCCCATTGAGTCAGAAACATCTTTTAAATAGAGCTCACAGGGGTATTCCATAATTCCTTTTTTTATGGCCAAAACCAGGGGGTGGTGAACTATGAGGGGGATTGGTAGTGGGAAGAAAATAAATTTGTCATCATTATGTTAAAAGGCTTGTTTTGACTCACTTTATATTTTTGATTGAGGTGTTTCTGATTGTTTGCTGTGATCTAGTTTGTTCATCTCTAACGATATTTTGCTTGAAAACCAGATGATGCGTTCTCTTTTTCATCGACACTGTTTAAAACATGATTTCAGAAATTTATTCCACCATTTTGCTAGAACTTCAACATGTACTTGGAATTAAGTGCTTTGTAAAATAAAAATGGGCTTATTCACATGCTTGAAGTTAAGTACAAGTATTTTATAAGCTCAGGCTTAAAAGAATAAAGTTTTGTAAATGTCAGATATGAATGCAGCTTATTGCTGCATGCCTGAAATGTTTCCTGTAAAACATCATTAAAGCCGTTTAATTATAACAAAGCCTTGATTTTCTGTAGTGGGTGAAAAATATTCGGGTGCTGAATGCTTTCAGTCAACCCAGCTTTCAAACAGGTAAAACAATGCTTACAAAGACACTTCAGTCTGCGGGTCAGATCCTGAAGGGCATGTTAATAGCCAGATCTTACAAGTTGATCTGTGTAGGCAGACTCCGGTGCTTTTGTGGGAATACACTGGCTTCAGAAATGCACCCACGCGAGCCCCTTCCCAAGATCGAGGCCCAAGCGAATAGCACAGCCTTTAATACGGCATACTCCTGCCGAAATCAGCCACCCTGTAGGGCGTTCCACTTTGGCTTTAGCTGCATTAAAAGCAAGTTAGTGTGTTTCCGGATTTAATTTTACTATACCTGGTGAATACAGAATTTTGTTGTGGAGTGTAATGTATCAACTTTTTGGATTTTGTATATTTTAAACTGAGAATAGCTGCAAATAAATCTGTGAAAGGATGAAGGTGCTAGGCAAATATATCAAGGGTTAAATTCTGCACATTGCAATTACTCAATTAGTGTAACTATTTCTGTAAGACAAGGAGGATTAGACCTCTGATGGGCTTTTAGGTAGCATAGGCCAAAATCTGCTCTTGATTATAGCCACATGGCCCTTCTGAACTTGGTTTGCTCTTAGATATATTTTAATTGTTCAGTTTTGTAGTTAATATGTGAAATTACAGTATTTAATAATGTGTTCCACAATGCATATAAATACAGATCAGCAATTAAGTGGTGTTCAGAGCCTTAATTTTGTTGGAAAGCTAAATTGGTTTGGCCTGAGATTCAGGTCCAGCTATCTGACAGCTATGACACTTTGCACCACTTGCATCTAAAATTAGTAGGGCTCTTCTATACTGGGATTAGGGAGGAGGGTATATGTTTTTGTTCAGGAGATGAGTAAAAGTCTGACTCTCTATACATCTTTCAGAGGGATGTTTCAGGCAATTTATCGATGAGACTACAAGTAAACAGAGAAGTCCAGGAACGTCTTTTGGTGGGTACTGAAACCGGTATCCTGTCATCCTGCTGGGAGACTTTTCTTCTGCATGATCAGGTTACAGTCTGAGTGTTCCTCATGTGACACAAGGTCTTTTAGGCACCATAGAAGCAGCATTAGAAACACACGTGTGGTCATTTGGACAGACATTTTTCAGTAATAATAATAAAGCATCCTGAGCTTTTTTGAGAGGAATGGCACTTATGATGCTGTGGTTTTTATTCAAACAAAACTTCTGTTAATTTTGGTAGGAGTCAGGAACTTAGCTGTTGAATTTTATAAATATTTAATGCTTTAAATTACTTTGCCTTTAGATAAATTTTTAATCTGGAGATAAAGGTTTAAATTACGTCCTAGAAATTAGGAAATGACTTGTGCACTTGTCTGGAGAAGCCACTGCTATGTAGTTGTACGTAACTTCTGGGAATAAGGTATTATTGCTAAGCTACTTCTGATTTCAGAGTAGAGTATTTTCAAAAGGATGCTAGCAATTTGATTGCTAGCCCCAAGGACTTTTAATAGAAACTAGGTGATTCACTGCTGTTTGTGTCTTGGAAATTCTCTCCTGATGACTATATATTGTTCAACTGATAATCTGATGTATAATACCATGTATTACAGATTAGTTCTGCATTTAAAACTCAGCTTTTGAAAGGTTTTAAATATGAAGTCTACTCTGAAGGGAAACTTATCATGATTTTTAGAAAGTTGATTTCAAAATTAAGGAGGACATATGCTTTAAACATACTGAAATTTTCTTTGTATTGTAGAGCAAGCATTTCTCTCGGGCTTAATGAATTCTACCCTTTTTGTTCAGTATTTAACAGAAAAATTGCTGAGAAACATTTCTTGTGTTTTTTTGTAGGTTTTTGGGTTTCTTCTTTGCAGATAATTTTTTTTGATGTCCAGTTTACACAAGAGTTAAAGGTGGTGTTTGGCTCTATCTCTTTAAAGGAGAGAAGAGTAGACACAGATGAGCTACAGGAAGAAAGCCAAAGTTGATTAGGTCCCTTGATGAAATTACCTTATAATTTTACTGTGCTCAACAGGATACTTTTGCATTGTTCTGTTTCCATTTTTTTTAAAATAGAGCCCTTGTTAATAAAGTCCATACACTCCTTGTGAGGCCAGATCTACCTCTGAGAATTATCAACCCAGATTCCGATTTTCTCCTTGTTGCAGATTGTATTAAATGAAATCAAATTGATTCATGTAAGCATTATATGTTTCTACATAAATTGTACATTTGGTTTTGCTTTCTCATGGATATACATTTCCTTCAGATCTTGTATTACACTGAATCAGTCCAGCCATCCAGCATGCTGTTTAAAGTGGGTTTGTGGTAGCACTGAGCACCTGTCTGTAGCATCAAACATTTATAATCAAAGTTATAATCTGATTTATGAAGATTACATTAGTGTCCTAGAAACAATACATGTTTACACTTTGATATTTTGATGGTCATACTGAAGCGTTTTTTGGCTTTCAGAACCATGTAATACTCAAGAGAATTTAAAGAATTAAGTTTATGCTTTGAGAGCATATGTGTCTTGCAGTAACCTGTGATTTAATACCAAATGTAAGGATTTGATCAAATAACATCAGAAAGTACAGGTTCATCTTCATTCTAAGCATGAAATGTATTTTGAATTTGGTGCCTGAATTTTTGTAGTCATTTCAGTGACCAACCGTGTGAATGGTCTGTTGGAGATTCAGATGTGTGACTAAAATGTTGGTGAATCTTTATACAGTTTGTGCTGGTTGTTGTTTTTTTAATTTGTGTTTCCCCAACCAATAAACTTTGAGAATACCCACCTTGGATCTTCTGTCATTTGCCTTCTTCAGGGCATACATGTTCACTGAAGGTTGCATGCCCTCTTCTGTTTTACTAGTAAGAAATATTTTGGGGCAGGGGAAGCTTTGTAAAAAAAATACTTTATTCCTAGTATCTGGAAGATCCAGTGTGACTCTTGTTAATCTACTCTTGGTCCCCCTTTTTTCCTTCTTTCCTCTATCACTTTCAAGTTAAATTTTAGCTGTAGGTTGGATTCCTTATGGGCCTGCACCTAGAAAGTGCAGGCAGAAGATCAGCTTGCTTTGTGGGTCTGCTTGTGGGACACGCTTGCAAACCCTCTTGTACCAACTTTGCAGAGCAGTGAATCGTACTTCCTCCTCAGACTGGTCCCTTCCCAGTTGTGGTGGAAAAAGAGACCACCTCAATTCCAGTCTCCTGCCTGCTGCTGGAGAGGAAAGCACACATGGAACACTAGCTCTAGTCTGAGAAAGCAGCACAGACTTCACTCAGCTGTAGTTGAAGCTGTAGAGAAACCTTTGAGCTTTTTCCTTATCATAATCAAATGTAAAAAATGTATGTGTGGAATGAGATTTCTCAGGCTATGTGCCCGTGTGCTGGTTCCTGCTGTGAACTCTAGTTCCTAGAGTCAGGACAGAGCCCATCTGGGACTCGAGTCTCAGGTCATGTACTGATGTGCTGATGTCCTACTGTGCGAGTGTTTCCAGTGTAGAGTTTAATCCTTCTCAGTGAAAGTGCTGAGAGAGCAAAGAACATACAGGGACAGACACTAACTTGGTCACTTTGTTTGAAATGATTGTATTTCTTTTGCTCATGGTTTCAGTGCTCCGGCTTGCACCTGGGTGTGTAAGCATTGCTGTTCAGGACGAGAGTGTCAGTCTGATTTCATACTTGGACCTTGTGCTGACAATGAAGGCAAATGTTCCCTCCCTGCTGTGTGTGACCAAGTTAGTTAATTATGCAATGCACTGAGATGTTTTGTATGTATTGGTTCATCTGATAATAATTCTAAGTTGATTTATTTGCTTTTTTTTCTTCAGAGTAAATAAACAGGCCATCACAGTACTTATTTCAGTGACTAGCACTTAGTGTTGACAGATGGCTTAGACTCTATGTGAGATGATGGAATCTGCATGTGATTTGATAGCAAATAAGTGAGCGTCTAGTTAACATTTTTAGTCTTTTAATTTTTTTGCATTTCAGTTAAAATGTTTAGTTCTGTATTTCATGACTAAAAGTTTCATCTTCTGCAATCTCTCTATGCTTTTAAGTTCTCTCTTTAATACTAAAACATTTAATAATTGTATATGCACTTCAGTGCTCCTACTACTGATGTACTTTGTGAGATGAGACAGCGTGATTGAATGTAATACCTTTGTGTTATTGTTTTATATGTCTCTAGGTATTTCAGAATTCCCTTTTTTTTTTTCTTTTTTTTTTTAAAAAAAAATTTTAGATAGTTCTAGAATGCCAAGTATAAAGTTTATTGATCTTTATGCAATTAGCAGGCAGTTTTGTGCTGATGTCTTGGTAGTTCAGAGATGCTTAGCTTCTGGTTTTCATCCCCAATATGTTTTCATTTTTTGTTTAAATTATATTTTATATCCTGTCATTGTCTAATAAACTTCCCAGTTTCAATAGGTTGGTTTTGAGTCTTAAAATTTTGAGGTTTTCCCAATCTGAAAACATTTGTACCATCAGAAAAGATCCCTTTTTTTTGTTTGTTTACTGCCTTCTCCAAATCTTTAATAAATGCAGAACGCATTGATGATTTCTGGAAGACCACACCATTCTTCTCACATTGGTAATAAGCCAAGATTCAAGAATTTATTATTCTTTAAGTCATTTTTCAGACTACAAAAGGATTACTAGCATATAACCTATATCCTAGTTGTTTTTAGTCAACTTTTAGAAGTACCTGTCAATTTGTCTCTATCTATGTACATATAGAGCTTTTTTTGGTTTTACGTTGGAGGAGTCCAAACAGTTATGGAGGAATTTGGTTTATTACTGCAGAAATTATGGGAATTTGGCATGATATTCTCAGTATCTCTCCCAGTATTTTAGGGCTTTTTTGTTTTAATTTGTGCTTTACAGTTACTCCTAGTAGAACTAATCAGAGCTACATCAGTACTATCTCAAACTTCATTTATTTCTGACGCATAATTTGGAGAATAGTGATGTATTTTAGGGTAAGTTTTTGTAAGCAACTTTTTTTTTTCTCTGATACCTTAAATTATTTCTGAATTTGTAGTAAGGTGGTGGTAGTTGGGTATGTAAGCTGCTTGTAGGTGGATTTGTTTAGGTTTACTGTGTGGCTGCATCATTTCTTTGAGACTCCTTCCTGTGATGGAATGTGGTAGTTCTTCTGGAAAGAAGATTGTGGGGAAAGGAACAACAAATTGTTGTCTTAAAGACTAGGTCCTTGCTCATTAAAGAGTTTATTCAGATACTTAGCCATTGCAGTGGCTTGCCTAGTGTCACTGCCTCCCTGATTCTGATCATCCATGAACATGTGCGTTATTGTCTGATTTGTAACAAAATTATCTTTTCTTTTTCGTAGGTACTACGTCTCTTGTTTTGTTCATTATTCCCATTTTCCAACCATTGCTTGGGTAGGGCTTCTAGCTTGCTAAGGAAAAAATTCTGGCATAGCGAACTTCTATAGCACACGTCTGTTTACTTGTTGGCATGGGGCGTTTAGATTACTAGCCTGATGGTACTGAAGTAAATTTTACTGCATAATGTTTGTGTGAAAAGGGATCAACATTGTACTCTCTTTTTCTTTTTTAAAATGACTTTATAACATCTCTCCATCATCTTAACAATGTCTGTACTACTTGTATATGATGGTTAAGTTTTAGAAAAATAGGAGGATGTATGTGTGCATTGTAAAGCAATTTCCTTTACTACCTAATGTTTTCTTGTTTTCTCCTGTTAGAATATGTGTTTGAGGAATGTTGTTTTAGTTTCTTCTGCTTCTTATGCGACTGTTACTTTTCTTTGTTTTATACTTACAAATCTTGTGTTTTTTTAACATAAGTAATTTAAGGACAGTACTATTTGACTTTTTTAAATCCAGCATTACTTTTGGCAGTTGAAATCTTAACTTCAATAAGGTTTTCAGCTGTTTGGTGGCCTCATAGTGAGCTAAAATTTTTCTAAAACTTGAACAAGATGACAGCAGGAGTGCTTTCCTCATTGTTAAAATCACCTGATCCCCAGTCTTGTCCAAAATTTGCTTGGGAAAGAAATAGGTCTCTCCCTTCCCATCACACTTTTGAGCTTTTAGTTGGAGAGGAGTATGGAGTAGTTCAGTTTTAGGCCTGATTAGTGATTTCAGTACAGATAGGCCCAGTAACCAGCAATTGTCATGTTTGCTCAGGGGAGCATAGCTGCAGTAAGTATCTGTTACTCTTTGGTACTGTAGGAATATTTATGAAATGTGTGATGAAACTCTTGATTTATTCTTAAAATGTGATGGACTAAATACTTTTTAGTGATTTAATTATTTTCTTTTGTTTAGTTCCCCCCCCATTTCTAAGCGGACTAAAATGTAACACCAGTAAAGTGTTTAGTTCAGGAGGTGTAGATCTCAAAAATGTTTAGAGAATATAGAGCATTGAAAGTCTTAGAAGGTGAAGGAATTGAATTAAAGGCACTACCTTTATATAAGGAAAATCAAAAGTGTGCTTGAAGATAATGGCTTTTATTATTATTATTAGCAGGACTGAATTTCTTCAGCCTTCAGTTTAAGCAGCCCAGTGATGGAGAAGAAAGAGCTGTGGAAAAAGTTTACTGCACAACTTAAAAGGTACTGAGGAGTAACTTTAGCAGACACTAAGGAGTTGGGAAGAGAGCATTTAGGAGCTAGGAGAGCCTCATGCTTCATGCATATGTATCACTAGTTGGCAAAATAATTTATTAATGTTTGGAAAATACTACAGTCCTTGGAAGAAACACTCTGCAGTGTCTTACGGTGATTTGATACCCAGCCCTCAGACCCACCCAGAGTACAGAAAACTGCTTTGTCTGGTGCAACCAAGAAATGAAGGCTGAGAGGTACTAAAGTCTTAATGCAAATTCAAATGTTTAGCGGTAACAAGACCATATAGAAGTCAGAGAGCAAAATCAAGGCCTAAATCCTGTCTACATTGGCATGTACCATGTGGCAGCCTGGGTTAGCTGCTTTCCTCTACTGCCAACTTTTTTAGGCATCTGAGTTAGTGAGGAACATCAGTGTTTGGCCCTTTGATATCTATGTGTTCTTAGAAATACTGCATTCTCAGGGGTTGTACTCTCATTTCTGCCTAGGGTCAGATAGCAAAGTGCTTGAATCTTTTCTTTGGTTTACTAACCAGGGAAACTTAATCCAAAAATGAATGCTGCTTCTGTGTGCATTTGCATGAGAATAACAGTGGTTTGAGTATTTGCCTGAGAATTAGACATAATGTTAGGCCTCCCTGAGCTTGAAGAGTTTTGATTATCTGCAACCCAGAATGCCACAAGTTTTTTGCGTGTTTGGATAGGAATGTTTTTCTCTTAAAACTGAGTTACTCTGTGAACATGTAAGTGTGAGAAAGCTGAAAGGAAAGCAAATTGTAGATTGGTGTGCAGGAGAGAGAAGTGTAGGTCTTCACTGAAAGCACTGATAATGTCTTCCACTCCATTGAGAACAGAGGATCCACGCAGTGTTCTGTGGTAGGAAACTAGAAAATTCCAGCAGGATCAGGCTGTGTCAGGCAGCTGAAGCAGTTTTTATGAAAACAGTGAGGCTTTGGAAGATACCCATGGTTTCCCTTCTCCATAATACCTTCTAAGCTGTCATCCGGATAAGAGGATGGAAACTCTGAGGAACTTATTGGGGAGCAGTGTGTGCTGACTAGCCTGCGAGGGACTGGGAGCCCAGTGTGAATGCCAGGCTAGCAGAGACCCTGCCCAAGGGCCCCAGCCCCACAGCCTCCAAACGGGGCCAGCCTGGGAGCAGTCAACAGTTCCGATCCCCCAGGTGGTTTGGGATGTGCTCTGGCAGCCATAGGAGAACTGTCAAAGCTGACCAGTCTCCAGTAGTGCCATCTCCTGCTTCTCTTCAGAATGGGCTAATAAACATCTTGCACCTGAATCTAGTTGTACACACTAAATAAGTCATTCCCTTCCTGCTTTATATAATACAAAGTCTTTTCTTTTTTTCTCCCTCTCCATAGAGTAATTATTTCCAGTATTGTTACATGTTCCTTAAACAATGGAACAGAGACTGCTTTGCAGTGTCCTGTCACTCAAGAGGGAAATTAATGGTCATTCAAGTTGTTCACAGGTGGATAAAAGATGCATTTTTTCCCTGTTTCTGTGGCTGCTGATGTGCTTCCTCGACTGTCGTGACCTGATGTCCCACTGTAATAAGGGAAGTACTCCAACCAGGCCTGCGGTACCTGCAGCAACTGCTGCAGCAGTTGATGTTGTTGTTGGCCAGTTAAATACTCCAGATAAGATCTGCTACATATAGGCCCAGGATGTTTTAGTTTAGAGGAGGGGACTCTCTGCTGGATGAGATTCTTTGTAGCATACTTGAGATGTATGTTGAAGTACAGAAGAGATTCTTGAAAGGTCTTGCACAGTCTTAGGTAGACTTTGTTACTGACAGTGCTTGACTGTTTTTTGCATTTGAAGCAAATTGTCTTTTTCTTTTAAATTACATTTTGGCTTGCCACCCAGTGGTACAGATTTTCTGCTTCTTAGCCTTGTCACATGATACTAATGCTTCTGTTAACTGTCAAAAAGTTGCTGTGAGGTCAGCTTGGGACCCAGTGATTTTGAAACTTCTGAATCTCCCCTTACATGTGTCTGAATGTTGCCTTCATGACCTTATGCTGAGTCAAATACCACTCAAGCTATTTTTGGTAGCTCTTCTTTCAGCAACAGATTTCTACCTGAATCTCCAAGCAACAGCATTTCACCAGGACCATGAAATTCCCCCATGGTTCATTTCTGAATGATGGATATTCATCTAAAACTTACCTTGTTTTTAGAACCACATTTAGTATAGAAGAAATAGAAATGGGTTTAATGCTCCCAAGATTTTTCTTTTACTAACTATTGCCTCCTCTATTGTGGTATGTGGAAGTTAAGAAGGCACAGCTGTGTCATCACAGATGATATTAAAGTGCATAACCCAGTTAATCTTGCCAAGATACCAGCTGTCTGGTAACCTTTCCCCCCAGCTAAACATCAGGGCTCACTCCAGGAGACCAGTTGCTGCATCCTTGACCCACTTCAAGGGTAGGTAAGTTAGTACAGTAGCAATGTGGTGTAAACAAATGAGCAATACAAACAGTATGCTTTGGATTTAGCTGCTGAGTTGGATGTTCAGTTCAGGAGAGTTGCTGCTTAACCAGGGCAGCTGAAATGGCTCTTGCATGTCTGTCTTGGAGAGAATGGTGTGGGCCAGTTGCGTTCAGTGAGAGTCATCTTGACTCACTTGCAGTAGAGTATAACCAGCTTTGTACACCATAATCGAGTGAGACACAGGGCACGTGATCGTTTTTGCTGTTCAGAACTACCCAACATTGCAGGCACCACGGGTTTATGCACCTCTTGTCTTCATCTGCAGGAACTGTAATTGCTGTATGGTGTTGCAAAATGGATGAGATAAAATGAGAGTTTACAGTGCATTAGCTAATCTGTATTAGTTGCCTTGTGTGTCTGCTCATACTCAGGGGTGAAATGAGATGTAACTAACTCTTCTCTGAGTGAGTGCTGTGCTTCTAGGCACATCTGACATTTGCCTCAGAGTAACTCTGATACACCCTGTGTCACTTTATTGCCTGGCCTCACAGTACCCCCACTTGTGAAGACGTTTCTTATTTCAGAATTCAGCAGACAGCATGACTGAAATCTGTAAGGATTTAGAGGTAAGGCGTTCAGGGCAGTCACTGCAGTACTTGAAACCTGGATTTAAAAGTTGAGGCAAAAGTTGCTTGTCTTGTGGTTACGTCAATGCTATTAAGTTAACGTGATCAGGACCCTTCCGTGATTCTGTGATGCACACTGCCATTGAAGAGCCTGCTTCTGTACTCTGAAATTCTCTTTCTCTCCAGATTGGGCTGCTGGCAAGCTCTGGGAATGGTAAATTGCCCATGCTCACCCTGTACTGTGCCTGACAGTTGTCTGGGAGATGGACAGCTGGCACAGGTTGAAATCAAGCTAGGGATGGCTCTGTCAAAAATTTACTAGAATTGGAGGATTTAAATCCAGGAACACCAGGCTAGTGTTTAATTTGCTAAGACAGTTGTAGTCTGAAAACTGTCCTAGAAAGATTTTTAAGAGTTTAGTTTTTTAGAATTACTAGCCTTTAATAAGTGTCATAGTTGGCTTCTACCCAAGTTAATTAAGCAATCTAAACTATGATGTCCTGTTTTTAGGAGAATCCATGATGGCAAGACTGGAAAAATTGTATGTGCAGTTTTAGGGAAAAAAAAAATAAATCTTGTTCTGAGTACTCAGCTATGGGGGAAAATTCCAAGTTATTGAAAATATTGCTTAATTAGTTATGGGTTTTGTTTGTTTTGAAAAGTATTCCATCTGTTTGAATAAGAAGCTTCTGATGCTTTTCCTGACCTCTTTATATGTTGTTTTTTTGCAATTATGGCTTCAGTTTGTGTTTAGAACGGGTATTTTATAAGGTAGTATTTAAGTGCATAGGACAAGCAAACTCAGGACAATGACATTTCAGGAAGGGTTGAAACAAAAAAATGGTGTAAATGTAAGGTTTGATGCTATTACTGCACATTTCAAGGAATGCTTAAATGGTCAAGTAATTTACATATGATCATTCAGAAGAAGTTGTGTACTTGGCTGAGAAACTAGCATAAGATCATGAAGTGAAGATGAAACAAAGGCTCACTTTCTTCTTAGGTCTGATGGGCAAAGAGTATGCACTAATGCTTGTATATATTTAGTAAGATTTTGATATTATTAGTAATAGAAAAGTTACTTGAACATTGAAATATGTTATGTCCACACTGGAGTACACTTAAGTGAAGTGGAAACATGTCTACCAGTTTAGAGGAGAGAAGGGAATAATTAACACTCTGCAATAGAGTTGAAAGTCGAAGCCTTACATATCATCAGTATTTGCAGAATTGTAACGTAGTAAAAATTTTGGGTTAACATGAAATGATTCCTAGGTTTGTGCTGCTATGGTCTGTCCAGAAGCCTTTGGCAGAGTTAACTGTGAAAAATGAAAAAGTAATTTTGCTTGGTTGTGTTTGAGTGCTGTATTTCTCATCTGTTCCGAATAGGAGTTTGTGAACTGTGAAAAATATAGTTCCCTTAGGCAAGGCTTATTACTTCTAAAAATATCAATGATTTGTATGGAAGAGAATTTTTGTATGGAAAAAAATAATTTTGTTTTCTGAAAATTGAGGAAAAATTGAATTTTTTTTTTTCTAAAAATCCTTATCTCTTAAAGCAGAAAAACTGATTTAAGGCGTCTTCAGAAGTCCTTCAGAGAATACTTTTTTATGTATACACAAGCACACAAAGATGTGTCACTGATGTGCAGCATTAAATTGTGATTTTTTTTTTTTAAAACTGATTGACCATATATATTCCAAATATTCAATGGTTGAGTTTATGGAAAAAGGATTTTTCTCTTTCTTGAGAGCAAAAAAAAATTTTTAAAAATCCCAACATGGCATTTGTAGGTTGAAAAAAAGACTAATTTTAATAATATGTCGAAGCTGGAAAAAAAAATCAATGTGTCAAAGGACATGGGAATGTGCCTCGGATTTCAGTGAACCGTAGGGAGCATGGGCACCCCTGAAATGCAGCTACTTTTACTCTCTGTAGGCCTGTGATCACCACCTCACGTTCTCCTGGTGGGATGATCCAGCTTTTGATGTGGTTTTATGATGTGGCCGAGTGCCACATAAAATGTTTTCAGCTGCATGGAGGCGTATGTGCTGAGGGTTTTGGAAGGGTTTTTAGTGAAATCCATAATAGGTGTATTAAACTGCAGAAATGGTGTGAGTCAGTGCTTTTTGGTCCATCTGCAGTGGTTGGTATCTTTGGGGAATCAGTGTGCCATCTCACTGTGCATGTACGGTGTATCAGGACCACAGATGAGAACTGAGCAAATGTCACAGTCGTATTTCTTTCTGCTTGATGAAGTAACACAATGGGATGGATAAATGCTCTGTTTTATGACTGACACGCTCTTACAGGAAGGTGGCCAGGAAAGTGTGTATGTTACAAATGTGTTGTCACTAGGCATAGCTGAAAAAGGATGTAGAAGGGATCGTCTCAAGGTTGAGTGGATGGATTTCTTTACTTTAAATACTTCCTGTATGTTAATCAAATAGTTTTCTTCCTATGCCACAGTGTTTTGTTTTGTATGTGCTTGGTGTAGCATGATTTGAGGTGCATATGTTTGGCCTGATTGCTGACATTTCTCTTTCTTATTTTAGATACACATAATAACTATTTTATGCATGGTTTTCAGTTACTGATTTTACTTCTTTGGTGCCATTGCTTTGCAACAGGTATATGGTATAGCACTTTGTAACGTATTTGTCTAATTCAGTTATAGCATACACAGGTTTTCTTTACAATAACTTTGCTCTGGATACCTAATTTTAGGTTCTTACCTAGTCACTTGGTCACATTTATTTTGTCTGAGGTCAGGTTAATGCATTGGTTCCCAGTTACATCTTTCCTGAAATCTTAAATTGTTCGTGCAACCTTTTGGCAAGCTAGCCTAGCTCAAGGCAGAACAGCCACCGTAAATAATAATATGAGATGCATAGTGAAATTGTATTACTGCTCAGTCATTGTCTTCACAGATACGAAGATGATGAGTTAGCAGCTAATGAGTTGCACTGGTTTGCATTGTACTCGCTAATAGATTAGACAAATTGAATAATAAGCATCAGCCCCTTAGAAGAAAAGATTTAAATGCACAGGATGTCAGTTAGGGTTAACACTAATTTCAGCTTCACTTAACTCTGTGGTAGAAGCAAGGGGAAAAAGAAAGATGACCCAAGAGCATATTGTATATCAGTACATTGAAAATGTATAATACAGTGGTGTTCAGATCTTGGGCTGAAGAATTTGAATTCAGGTCATATGCAGAAAAATCCGAATCTCCAGCTCTAGATGTTGCTGGTTGATTTACTGACTTTGGGAATTTTTTAATACTAATTTTCTTCAAAGCAATTGAATGCCATAATTAGATGGAATTGCCAGCACTGTTTGAGTAATGTAAAGATGTAGCAAAACCAGCAGGAAATGAAAATGCAAATAAACAGTAGATAAAAATTATTGCTTTTTCAGCAACATAGAATGAATTTAAAAGAACAGAAGAGCAGAAGAAGATCTGAAAGCTGTAGTTAATACATAGATCTGAGCTCAGAATATCATGCTGTGCCAAGAAGCTTCATATTTACTGTGGAGTATTTGTTATAGAGCTGTACATAGCAGGAACAGTAAAATAATAGTACCATTCTAACCTCTACTGGGAATATGGCAGACTAGGTTTGTCTAACCTTGTTATTAAGTGATATATATCTTAAGTTTGTACATCCTTTGTTTTGTTTATTTTTAATCAGGATTTACTTTTTTTTTTTTGTGTGTGTGTTGCTCAGTAGTTATGTGTAATCTGAAATAGCATCACATGCTTGTGGTAGCCAAGTTGCAGAGATGACCTCCAAGTTGAAATGCTGAGATCACATGGAGACCTTGTTCTTCTGTTCCCAGCAGCAAAAACAGGCTTTCCGGAAGTGGTGTGGGGTAACGGAATTTGTAGTAAAAAAGGTCAAAATTCAGATAAAAAGTCACAATTGCTTCTTTTATATCCACACTGTATTTTGTGGATTAGGTCAACCTTTTGAATTACAAGGAATGTGTTCATTGATCAATTAAATTTCTTCCTAAAGTAGAATACTCTGAAAGCATGTGAGCATGTGACCACTGAGCCCTAGAAGACTTAAGCCCTCAGCAACCCAGTGCTGATCGCTGACATGCTACTCATACTCATGATAAAGTGATTTACAGACTCTAGAAGAGCTGATGTCTTTAGTGTAAAGGAGAAAACTGTCAATGTTATTTTCTTTGTTACTTTTCTCCCATGTTGGATTTACAATGACATTGCATAATTGAAAACTCCTTATGGTGTGATCACTGCATAGTTACTAGAACTTCGTTGGAAGAATGGGAAAATCAGTTGCCTGTAATTATTTTTATTAATCTAGATTTTTTTAAAGTAAATAACCATGCAATATAGGAGTCTTTTCCTGTGAGAGATAAAGCTGTGGAAAGGAATGCAGTATTTTCTCAAATAAAAAAGTTTTAAAACCCTTAAAAGAATAAGCACACCATTTTAGAAATCGGGACAAGATCTAGTCTACCTAACTGGAATTTCTTTCAGTACATATGTTCCTTATGTGACTACACTTTCAGGAGGAGCGAGTTTCTAAATAGGTTTTGGCTTGTACTTTTCTGCTTACTGATACTTGGCTTCAACAGGAGGTGTGAAAGATGCTCTATCAGTACACATAGTCATCCGGTGGTGTAGGCATCCTCCCACACTGGGGGCTGAACAGATCACAGCTGTAATGAGGTATTTAAATTCAGTCATCACTTGAAGACCTCGATAAATGTCATAGTACTGTTACTGCAAGTCTTGTAAAGCTTAAAAAAAAAAAATAAATCTTTGTATGAAGAATTTACAATTAACCAAGAATTAAAAGATGGAGAAGACGAAGTTAGGTGTGTATCGGTATGCATATATGTACAGGCTTACATTGTCCTGACCGTTGAAGTGCCCGATGAGGCAGAGGGAGAAAACATCTGTGCTCAGCTGTACAGATAAGGGAGATTATGTGGAAGGTCAGCACAATTAGCGTTCTTGCTTTGCTTTTCTTTGTTTGGGGAAAGGCAGGTATTTTGCTCCTTCACCCCCTCTCTTAGGTATGGATGGTAAAGGAGCCTTTCTGTAAAACTGGGTTTGAGAATCTGGACTATGTTGGCTCTCCTAGAAAGAGCTACAAATATGAAGACTGCCCATGAACTGCTGTTACAGAAAGGAAGGAGAGAGAAGAATAGTTGTTCTCTTCTCTCCTGAGTAGACCATGACAACATATATTTATACCTCTAAAAATGGATGTATTTTTGCTAGATGTTAAAAGGGCTTTATGATTATATAACAGATGAGGAATTTCAGGAGCATTTCAAGACTTCTGATAACACTCCTTTACTCCCCTTGCCTAGTCATTGAGCGTTGGCTGATTTCCTGTAGGTAGAAGTTGTTCTGAGAAGTGTTTTGCAGTTAGAGTATGTAGATGGTATTTGAGCTCGAGTTAAAACTGGTTTTTGCCTTTGAAATTTCTTTGCTTAAGATTGAGGTGCTCAAAACTGCCCTTCCTCTATCAAATAACAAATAATTGTTGTTTGTTCATATCTGTTAGTGGTAAGAGTACTCCACAATATAAGCTTTTTTTCTTTGGTAAAAAAATGTAACTAGCCTGGTTACATGAATCATTTTCAGAGGAAGGTATGTTAAGTAGTGCTGCTGAGAGGTGTTTTTGAAGGCCCTTATTCATTTAAAAAACCAAAATTACATAAACGCTTTCAGACGTGGACTTAAAATATTTGTGATACTTGTTACAGAAGACTTGATATTCAATCATGTCATTCCAGTTTTGTTTTTCCTTATGACAATATTTTAATGTATTTAAAGGTCACTTGGATATTTATACTTAGACTACTACTTCTACATGTTGTTGGCAGAATGTTAGGGAATAACACTTTAAACAGGATGAGTAGCTGGAATTAAAGGCCTTGTTATGTCTGATGTCAGTTTTTGTGGTCAAGGCTGTGATTTCTGTAACATTATCTCTAAATTACTCCATTGTTCATAGCTTTGTCTTTTACTTATGTAATGGATAGTATGTTTGAACTTACTACTCTTGAGTTTACTGTAGAAGTAAAAAAAAAAAACAAAAACAACAAACCAAAACCAAACCACAAAGCAAAATCCCACAAAAAACCCCAAAACAAGCTGCCAAACAAAGCCAAACCAACTCCCACCACCCCACCCTGCCTTGCCTATCATGATGATATTGAGGGGCAGGTAGAGGGAGAAGACAGAAACGTCATAGTCAAGAGTAATCCCACCTCACTGAGCTGTAAATTATGAGTGTGGGGCCTAAATTCAGAACAACTCTTTGGACATGTCCCTTTCTGTCTGTTGTTTACTGAGCGCTTTCCAGGTGCCTTATAGCCTGTCCATGTCCTGATTTAATATTGAGGTGAGCCCCAAGCACACAATGCTTTTTTCCTTTTCTTTTGTTTCTCCTTTCAGCCTGAATCCTGTTTTCCAAGGAAACATTGGCATGAAGGTGGAAGAAAGGTGTAGTGTGCTTGGATCAGGTCCTCAGTCTTAATATTCTTGTAGTCCATTGCAGAATGTGGATACTCTGCAGTGTAGGTGTAGTCTAAAAAGCAATGGAGTCTGCTGATGGGACATCGGCAGATGACCCATCGATGTGTGAAGACCTCCTTCACTGAAAATGGAAGGAAGAATGGTGGTGACTAAGATGGTGTAACACAATGGAGGCAAGTACAATGAATTTGGCAGAGGGAAAGGCTAAGAAACTTCTGGTTTACCTGTTTGCAAAACCACATGCTCACAGATAATAGGGTGCCTAAATTTTAGCTTTTTTTTTTTTACTATTCAGAACCAGGGAATTCAGCCTTGAAATGGGTGCTGAACAACACTTGATATCAGTCTGCTGGTAAGGGTGTGGGAGAGCAAAACCTTTATTTTGAGGAAGTGATCTCACATGCTATTTTTGAGGTGACATAAGAGCATGATTGTGCTTCAATTAGGTGGTCAGGGCCAGATGTCTGCTAGGCTTATTTCATTGAAGACTGTAGAAGTAGGTGGTGATGGTGAATTTTAAGTACAGGAAGCAGCTCATGTTCAAAAAGCATCAGGGTATTTATTAGAGAAACATAATACGAAGAAAGAAGTCTCCAACATGGAAGGCTCCAGCCTTAAAAACCTGATGATATTTCTCTGTTAACCTGATTAGATTTATTTTTGCCTCCTTCCTGAGAAATCTGCCTATGATTCTGAATACTGACCCTTTGAGTTTTTTCCTGTGATACTTTTAATAATTGTGGCTCATATGTTTGGTAGAAAATTAGTTGAACACCTAGAATTGTTAATTTTGCCACTGGTTCTTATGCATGATATCTCTCTAGGCTGACAAACATTCTTACTTGCCTGCAGGTTTTTTTCATAATCACATTCCCTTTTTCACGAGGAGATGTCATATTTCTAAAGAACTTCATAAGGTTTGCATTTTATGCAGTTAAAACCTTTATATTTTTAAGTATCAATGGCAATTCTGAATGCTACAGTTTACCTCGTAATTGCCAAATATTCTTGAAGAAAGCTAACAAACATTTTAAAATTCATGATTGTTCTGCCCATATTTTTGATCAATTCCTTTAGGATAAAAGTATGGATGAGGATTAGTTTTTGCAAGCTGGTGAGCTTGAGTTTTTGTTTTCAGTACAGCCACTCTGAAGTCACGACACTTGCATAGGAGTTACTGCTGGTGGGATCTGGCATATCTTTTGGTTAGTATAGCATCATCCACTGTGCTGTCAAATACAGAAAATGTAGGATATGATGACAGAAATCATAGGACTGTGACATTTTTTCCCTTTAAAAAAATTATTTGAAATCTTTTTCACTGATCTAAATGTTATAAGGCAATCTGTATAAAACCCTCAACAGTGTAATGTCAAACCCAGTTTTTGTGAAAGCTGTAAGATGGAGACAAAAAGAACTTGAGCCTGACTGAAGTTGCATGTAGCATTTTTCATTTTTATGATTGTACCTTAGCAGTAGATGTGCTTTGTGAAGGAAACTCTTGCATCAGTTGACCTCCAAAAATACGAGATTTTTTTTCCATCTTGAAGCAAGAGGAAGTTATTCAGTAGCCAAACTCAGAAAAAATTTTAACAACCAGAAATTCTCTTGCAATTTGGAAAAATCTGTTTCCAAAGGAAGGAGTTGTGCATTTATGGTTTTCCACTTGCACATTTACAGTACCAATAAGAGCTTCCAGATTTTGCTTTGCTTCTGATGGAGTCCTTGTGCCCTTTCACAGAGGGGCCTGTGCTCCTGGAGGATGTAGAATTAAGATCCATGAGAATTTCAGTATTATAAAACTTTAAAATAGGTGACTTTGTTGAAGCAGAAGAAAACACAACTAATAGTCACTAGCATTTCATGCTGAAGTCTCCTATTAGGTTAATAATAACTGCATCAGTTTCATTAATCATTACACTTTTCATGTTTCTTGACTTTTTCTCGAGCTCTGTGACAAACACTGAGGAAAAATAGGCTGACTGTTCGAGATTTGTTTTTACTTTTATACTGTTCTCTTCCTTTCATGGGAATAAAAAGGTGTGCAACTTTAGGATGTTTGGAATAGCTTACAAGAAGGAAACAGGGTAACTAGTGACTTTGACTAAAATTTTTACTTATGTGTAGTAGATAACAAGTTTATAAATGCTTTTGGATTAAAAGGTAATGTATTTTATCATCCAAACTTAAAAATGTTCACATGGTTTGGGTGGAGGCTTGGCCTTGGACAGGGCACGTAGAGAAGTTCTTCAGGGCTGGTGGTCCAATGCTGAGGGAACGTCTAACTTCTCCAAAACACTGGTGGTTGCTTCTTGCTGGTTACAATTTAGAACTCTGCTTTATTATTTTAATCATCTCTGTTACAACAGAATTTCCAATTTTTGCACTCAGATGTTTACCATATGGGTTTTATTTAACTTAAAAATCCACTCTCATAGTATGTGTTTTTTTTATTTAAACTTACTTAAAATGTAAATCTAATAGTCACAAATCAAATAGGAGGAGTTAGTAAATGTTAAGTGATGTTGCGGATCAATTTTCTAGAGTATCTGCAGCCCAGGGAATTTGAGGATCTGGTTGGAGACTGTTGGGCCCAGGAACAACACGTGACTTTCCATAGAAGAGGCTTGCAAAATTTGTTTCTGATAATTTAGTGCTGTGACAGTTAGTGAATGTTTATTATCAGGACCTTTAATTAATGTTCTTCACTAACAAAATCTCCTTCTAAGGGGGTTCCATGGCAACATGTTTCAGATGTTTAAGTTGGTGACTAACATCCTTTTTCATCTGTGATATGAGACTCTGGGCACAATATGTGCTCATTATTGTTTACTTAAATGTCTTTGCTTGTGTCATGGGAGAGTTGTAGGTTAGTCATACTACTCCAAAGTTGTATCTGATTTTCCTAAAAGAAATTTTCTAAAAAATCCTCAAAAGTCCCAAGCAGAGAAGAAAGGAGGTACTAAAAAAAAGACAAGAAACCATCTTAGTGAAACAAGAACATGTCATCTTGAGTTCAAACTCTAGGATTGTCATTTTTTAGTAGTGATTTTTTGAGGCCTATTAGGTAATGCACCTTCTGCGTTGTAGTAATTGCGTTGCAGTGGAATTGCTTTGTACTGGGTCATTAATCCTCATGAAAAAGATTCTCCTCCTTTGAAGTTGAAATTTGACCTTGTAAATACCTGGGTTTCATTCGAAAAGGTGAATTGTTCAACAGTTTATTGATTGAGGTTTTTTCTAGTGTTTTGCCAGATACTTGGCACCAAAGAGTAAAACCTGATTTTATTCTTTTCTAGTGAAAAAGAAATGGGAAAACTTTGAAAGAGTATTTCTTGGCTATTTTTTCAAAGATAACTTCATAGTGAAAAATAAGGACTGCAGTAAAGCAGAGAGAGCACATGCACTGCACTGATCTATTTAGTCTGTAGTTCATCTGGTTGTGATAATCCTGGTTGATACTCGTTAATTCTGCTAAGACTATTTACAAGAAGCTGTGGTCTTTTTTTTACTTTTTTAAATGGTTTGAAAGTAATACTATTTTAATGGTGTTGCATAGTCTGGAGTTTGAAAAGCAGTCCTACTTTAAGAACAGTAACAATTGACAGAAGAATTGATTTTTCAGAACTGGAAAAAAAATGAGTCAAATGCTCTTGAGGTTAAATAGTTGAACTGTCCAGATGAAGGCATCAGGGCTTGCAGGCCTCCCCCAGTGCTTGCTTTCTTCCTGGAATAAACACCTTTTACTTCTTGTAACAATGATAGCCTCTTGCCTAATATGAGTTACACTAAAATCACCTGCTGGCTGTGATAAAACTGGTTTGTATGCACTAGATTTGAGAATGAGATCATAGCTCTGCCCTTTTTGTAATTGGTTTGGCAGCATTGGAATAAAACAGCTTTTGCTGTGCAAGCTGATTGTTTTTTATACATGACTGTTTTCTATTTCCTCCTCAGTAAGGGAGAGACTCAAGGTTTTGTTCATAAAAACATGCTTTAATATTTAACAAATATTGAATTGAAATGTTTCCAAATTCATTCATGTCCATGAAGAAAATTATTTCTCTAAACAGTTCCCTATGCTTCCCAGTTTGTGCTTGAGGAAAAAAAATGGTTTATTTTATGTACATGTACAGTTTCTATAGTTTTTGACTGAGAGTGTTTGGAAGTTGACCAGTTACGTATTAGACACTATGCTATTGTACCAGTGCAGAATGGCAAAAGTTTACTACCTGTTGCTTTTGCACATTGAGACTAGGCATTTTCAGGTGGACATTGACATTCTAACTTCCCATTTTGCTGTCTGCAGTAATGAATTTTCAATATGCTAATTAAAAGTCTAGGAAATTTGGAAGGCAGAAGCTGGCAGGTAAAGATGACAAATTTATTTTGGCCTTACTGTTGGCTAAAGGAGAGCTGGAAAAGCCAGAGACTGCCAAACAGAGCTTCCTGGCAAGGAGAACTGGCCTATCTCATTCCTTCGGAAAAAGCACTCTATATGACTAGATGTCATACAAACTTCTTTCTCATTGCATCTGGGAAATCGCTTGCAGCCTGTTACCATCAGTCCAGAGAATGTAATGTTCATGCCTCTGCAACTGATTTACATCCTGGGCCAGGGCACAATAAATAAATAAGAAAACCATTAGTGGTAGTCATCCTTTTTTTGTTCTAAGTCTGGTGGTTACATAGGCTTAAAGTGGATTTTTGGCTTTTTATAGTTCAATCTTTTATCTTTCTTTAATTATTGCTTTCAGTTTCCTTGCTAGCTACATGTCCCGCATGAACCTTGGCTCCTCACATTCTGTTGGACTGTGGATGAACACGTTGCACAGAGGTTTTCTGAGGCTTTGAGGCAGCCAAACTCAATTGCAGAATAATACTTTCAAAAGGTTCAAAACAAGCCTGTTTTGGTTTTTTTTTTTTATCTTATAAATTAGTTAATCTCATGATACTACTTCATTTTAAAATGTGTTTGCAGTGTCTAGTATCTGTTGCTGTAGTGCAAGAACAGTGTGACTGGTAAAGTAACTGTTATTTCAGTCACATTTTTTCAGTTTATTTGAAGGAGCACAACATCAGGGAGACCAGATTGACTGGAAGAGGTAAGTTAATACTGTAAGTCATTCTAAACAGGAAATTAAGTGGAAAAAAGCACACTATCATGAAAATGGTTGTCTTGGTATTAAGCTAAATAGTAATACACTGCGAGCCAGTGTTGAAGTGCAGTAAATAGGAAAAAAGTGTTGCGGCACTTGTACATATAGTTTGACCTGTGTATTAACTACATTTATTAACTGCACATACTAAACATACTTGCACAGTTTTGAGTACACAGTACCAGCAATCTGCTAAAGTAGTACTTAGATTAGTATTATTTGTCATCTGAGGTTCTTTTTTATATTGGCTCTAATTTTTACCAGATGGCATCATTTTTTTCTCACAGTTGTTTAATAAAGGAAAAAAACCATCTCGTTCCTCAAAGAGGGGAAAGGATATATATATGGACATAGGGGTTTTGTTTGTTTTATCTTGTTATTCAGGTATGGGGAAGAAATGATCTTTTGCCAGCCTTTCTATCTCTTTCCAGCTTGAGAAATACTTAATTCTCTACCTAGGATAGCTAAGCATTCAACTTGCCTATTTGGAGAACATTGTCCTAGTTCTACAGAGGTTGGATAGTCTTGATGTTCTCTTCCAGGAATGTTTTAGAGTTCAGAATTTAAAACCCAGAGTGATTTGGATTATATCTACTTGTGCAGCTATCTTTTCTGCATGATCCAGCACAACAGTTGAGTTCAGCTGGTCAAGCTGTGGTAACAGTTCTTGACCATATATATCTCGGGGCTGCTGGCTGGCCTTTGTGTTATAGGATGGTGGAGCTGGCTTTCTCCCCCTTTTGTCAGGTCTGGAATCAGTTGACCTTCCAGTGATAGCCCATTTTTTCGCTTCACCTTTTGTCTGGAGGAATCAACTTGTATTGAAGATAAGTTTAGAATTAAAATCACATCTTTACACTAAATAGTAAACCTTTAATTTTCTATTGTTTTCCCAAAGTTAGTTATTTCATAGAGTAAGCCCTCATCAGGGGTGATTATGGGGGCTTGCATTTTTTACCTGTTAGTGTTTTTATTTTAGCCTTAGAAACATGGTTTCATTAGAAGACTGCTTAAAGCTATTGGCCCGTGCTCTTTGTGATACCCTGCTGCTTAGTGAGGAGGAGTAGAAGTATTAAATCGCTAACAATTACATGATTTCTCTAAGGTGATATTTTTGGTGATTTGAATTAGAATACTAATAACAACAAAAAAGAAGCAGCTTAAACTTTCAGATATTGTCCCCGCTTTTACCTGTCCTGCATTTTGCAAGAGTGTTTTTCAAGGTCTGGAGGTGAAGTTTGAGGGAATATGAATCAGGAAGCTGGCCATCCTGGGAAAACATATCCCTTTTGTTCATACTGCACAGCTGTAAAGTTTTCTGCTGCTGCTAATGTGGCTCGTGTGAAAACTGTGCTTACCAAGGCCAGTTCTGGCCTGGAAGCTTTGTAATGGGATGCCTCTTAAAAGGAGTTAGGTAACAAGACAAAATCCATCAGCACTTTCCAGTTTCTCATCCCTGGAAGGGAAAAGTTGAAGTTGGCTATTTTAACTTCTTTATGTTTTATTTATATGCTGAATCCATTTTCTTGGTGGGAACACATTGCGTTCTGGCATTGCTACTTCACATATGGCTCAAGAGACTCAGATCGGGTTCCTGAACATGGAATTAATCTCATTCTCTGGCTATTTCTGCATCCCTTCCATCATCCTGACCTGTATCAGATTGATGCCAGGTTTCCGCTGGAAAACTTAGAAGAGTCTAATAATATTAACCTTACTTCCCAGCTTTCTACATTAAAGATGTTAAGCAGTGTTTTTGGATCTTGTTTCTAGAAAATGACAGACAGTGAGTGGAATAATGTGTTATTAGATGGTAATACTTAATTGTTAGAGTGTTTAGGGATTTAAAATTAAAAAAAAAATTAAATCTTCTTCACAAAGTCATTTCCTACTGAAATAACTGTCTACTCGCAATTGCCCTCTGTAAAATTTCAGGTACTATTTTGAGCTAATTGGTGTTTGGTTGTTTGACATAGTTAATAGAAGAATAGTGTTGAGACTGGTGAAAGAAGTTGAATTTATTCACTTGAACTGAGTTGTAATTTTTTCGTGGAAGTATTTTAGGGCTCCTTGTTTAAGATTTAAGCATTACGTTGAAACACAAATATATATTGAAGTGTAGCTATGTGGCTCTTTTTTTTAATCTAACTGCAGAATCAGTCTTGCTTCCTTTGGCACCCAAATTTTAGATACACAAATGGGAGGCTTAGAACTATTGAATATTAAAGCTTCCAAGACTGCTGTCAAATCCTGTTTCCTTCTTGGGTGCTGTAGCAGGTTCCAAACATGACTTCTTTACATTTATTAACTCCATACATCTATTAATTTATGTGCAAAAATGTACAGCTACAAATTCTGTGATAACATGACATCAGTCAATATTAATCACATCAGATGTTGCCTGCTCCATCTGTTAATCCAAAAAGGTAGACTCGTGTGAACTAGCAGCTAATCTGAAGTAGGTGACTATATATTGCTTATTTATGTTATTTCATGTTATTATAGAGAGTTTGTATGCTTCACTTCAGAGGATGGGCAACTCTGTATCTTACATCCTCTTGTTGATGTCTGCTGTGCTCCTTTCTGTCAAACTGGAGTGCCTCCATTTTGCCTAACAGGGTTTTTTTTTGCTAGCAATTGAGCAACAATTAAGCAGTGCATTCCCAAGCCTTTTCTCCCCTGTCTTTATTATAATAATCTGTCTTAATCTTGGATGTATGATAGTGAGCCAACTCGGTATCAAGGGCTCACAGTGGTTCCCTACATAATTCTGAGTCCTCTTTTCCTGTAATGGAGGAGAACATTTGCCCCCCAAAAGAGCAGTGGTAATGTAGATGGTTCTCATTTTCACCACTGCTGTTTCATTGTGTTAAATGTCTGTGACAACTGAATAACTGATTATTCAGTCAAATACTAGTTTTAATGGTGCACAAAGACAATGGTTTGCATTTATGGAAAAAATGTACCTTTAGAATCACACTGTGAAAAATAATTCACAACAAATGTAATAGAAGTAGAGAACACGTGAAAAATACTCATGATGGAAGATATGTCTCTGTTAGGTCTCTGGTTTTGAAGTGCAGAGCTCCTGTGGTTGCTGCTGGAGAGAGAGATACCTGTGCAGGGAAAGCTCTTCATCAGAAAGTATTTTGGCTGCCTCCTTGCCCTTTGCTCCCATGATACCAAATGTGTATGTTACAGAAGTGGAAGCTGAAGGACTTGAAACTCTCAAGTTTCTAACTTAAGTCTCTAACTTTTATTATGAGGGAGACAGAACTTATGTTGCTCCACAGCTGTCAGTACAAAAGATTTTAGTTTTCATCTGTAGTATTCCAGTGGCATAAAAATATAATTTAAATATAGTATTGAAATCCATGGTGGATTTATATTTGTTACTGCTTTTTATTGTCTTAGTCATCACTCCATTTCTTAGCTACTCCAAAAGGGCACCACTAAAAATTGTTGCTATTAGTTTTCACTTTATATATGACTCTTGTTCTGAAGCATTGCTCCCTGTCACAGTCTGCCTTTTCCAGTGGTTATAACTGAAAGCCATAGCTAAACCTTTCTGTTTTCCCAGGAGTCTTGTGCAACTGAAGTCAAATGCTGGGAATTTTGACTTTTATGTTATTCTTCTTAGTCATTCCCTCTATTTCATTAGGCCCATATCTTTGGGTTTGGTGGCCCTTTTGAAAATGGGCATTTTTAGGAGACTCATCATGCCACGGCCATGCTAGGGGGCTTTTGCCTCTGGGCAGTCAGTCTTGGTGGCTGCACAGCTGTTGTTACAAGGATGGTGGTACTTTCCTCTTGTGAATTACAGTCAGCACTCAGGCAGTATTGTTGTAAATGGTATTGTCAAGTCCCAGTCTTGATCTGAGGTGCATGGAAGCATTTCTCCTTGTAGGATCTTTTGTTCAGACTGCAAGTTTTTAGGAAGATAGAAGTATACAAGGATTTAATTGTTCATATTAGTATTAACTGAGATGATTTGAATTGTTCAGTATTTTGTCAAGTAATTGTTCCAAGTAATTGTTCAAGTTTTGTCAAGTAATTGTTCAGTATTTTGTCAGTGGTGCAGCATGTTTGGGTAACTATCATGTAACTGAAGCTTAAGGAGTTAAGTAAAGCTTAAGGAATTAAGTAAAATTGATAAACTCCAGTAAATTGAGTCATTAATATCTTACCTTTCTATTGCACTTGTCACACAGATACAATAAGCATCAATTCCTTGTTTCATCCCATGGGTTTTCCCTTCTGGGAAAGCTTCTGGGTTTTCCTTAGTATGTCTTCCTTTAAAATAAAACACTGGTCATCTTATTTTGTGCCTTACAACACTATGCCTTACAACACTGGCTGTTCTTACAAAAGCTTATGTTTCTGATTTTATATGATTGTATAAGAATCCCAGTTTCTATTACAAATGATAAGGTTTTTGGCTTGGATGGTAACAGAGAAAATGTTAGTAATATGAATCCTAAAGATTTAAAAAGATTCAAAAACTGCAAGGAATGGAAGAGAAACTGTTAAAAACAAAACAAACCACCTTTATGAATGTTAAACTTTTATTAAACACTAAACCTTATTTTAGTGTTGGGAATAGGCAGAACTTAATCTAGAAGGATTTTGAAATTTGAAATCTAAATTCTGTCCTGATCACAGAGAGTTGGAATGGCTTAAAAACAGTTACTGGAAAAAAACCTAAACCAAACCCAAGTGCAGCTTCTGCTGGTAGGCTCAGGTTAACTAGCAAAAAGAGGGATTGTCCAGGTATCTGTGGTATATTTTTATAATAGGACAATTTTAAAGTTGAGGCTAGGTAAACAGAAAGGGCTTGGTAGAATGCATGTTTATGGTGCTAATAGGTAAAACCAAAGGTACCTGCAGAACCAGGTATTGTTTCAATAACTTTAGGACCAAAAGGATTGCATTTCCCTTTTGTAACAAATAACCAAAACTGGAAGTTTGGAAAAAGATTAGAGAAACAGTGAGTATTTGAAATTATTATTACTCTTACCTAAATTGAGGACTTCACTGTGTAGACAATTTCAATAGCAGGGAATGCATGAGGTTTTATAGTCTGCACTGTAGGATAAGACTCAGTGTACTTACTAAGCATTTGATGAAAACCAAGTTATCTTAAAAGTATGAAAAGGATCTCCAACAGATGATTGGAAAGAGATTAGGAGAGGAAACTCTTACTGATTTCTGTGTAAGTCTTTATGACCTGAGTTCTGAATATCTAAGCTGTAGTGCAGTATTTGAATGATGTTGCTGAAAAATGAAAGGAAATTAAAAATCATGGGTTTGTTTTTTCACTTAAAAAGGAGATGTCGTCTGGTTTACTTGCTAGAATAATAGAGGACACTGTTAGACTCCTGAGTTCTTTGTAACTAGCTCAGGGGACTGTGGCTAGAATCAAAATTATGTCTGCCTTGAGGTAATGGTCATTATTAAATGTTGACTGAATTGACAGCTGCCACCCAGAAGAAATTTCTCTTACGCTTTTACATCTCTAATGTTTTACAAGGGTACATACATTCAGGTCTTCTACATATCTCAGACCATTTCCTGAGTGAAGCATCGAGTGTGATGACCTGTAAAGATTATTACTTTGTGCTGGGCGAGTCATTTGGTACTTAAACCAATTAGGAACAGTTCAAAAGTAACAGCAACAACACGGCTTCATTTTCATCTACATGATAAATGTGTTGTATGCTTCATGTGAAATTACTGCTGGGACCTGCCACAGAAGAGGAAGAACACAGCTGACTGTTTAGTGTGTTACACAGGGTTGAATGTGTGACATGGAGAGTAAGAGCATGTGGTGATGTGGGAGCTGAGCTTATCAAAGGGCAAAACAGTTTAAAAGAATTTATGAATCTTCCTCATGTTTTTATGTAAGAGCATGGGGAAAAACTTAGTTGTGCCTGAAACATAATAGTCCATTTCATGCCATCATTTTTGGCCTGGTTTGTTTTACTTCTGTTGAATAGTGATGCAAGTCCCTCAATTTCAGTGGTGATCTAACTTTGCCAAAGGAGTTGTGTGGATGCAAAGCACACCCATCATTATTATTTAAATGTTTATATTGTTGTACCATTTGGATAGGTGGGAGGTGAGGATGCATCTGTGTCCTGTATGAGGGAAACAAAGCTGATGGGAACATGTGGACTGAGGGGATAAAAAGACCATTTAATAAGAGAACTAGGAAGATTTGGCAGGCTGTTTGTGTAAATAACACTTAGGAAAATCCAGTTTTTGTTACCAGGACATCTTTCTTGAATGGAAATAAAAATACATACACTGAAAGTTAACTCTTAACTTCACCATTTCTGTACATTTCGACATCAAAATGGTCTTTTTTCTGTAAGCTCTGTTGGTAGATATTGTTTATCACAGGGGCTAGTCCTTGCAGAAGATAAATAGGTTGCATTAATACACAAATTCATATACATACCATGTGGAATGTCATTACATGTTTAATTTGTAACTTTAAAATGTCTGTTATGAGAGGTTATATTTCTGGTGAAGAAAACCTAGTTCATCAAGGAAAATCTTCCAGTTGCATGTGTTATAAATTGCAGTTGATTCCCACCCTTTTATATATTTGTACCCAAGTTACATTGTTTCTGAGACCTGGGGAACCCTGTGTTTTGTATTGAATAACCATGAAGCTCAGAAGCCACAGACATCAGCTTTGTAATGTGGAAATTAAGGTAAAATTCAAATAAGGAGTGGTTTTGTGCTTTGAAAGGTGTTTAATGTTAATATGCAAAAAATTGAAAATCAGTTGGCAGGTTTTGTTTTCCAGTTATTGTTAAATGAACTTTTCAGTATATCACAAAAGGTTTTGGGGTGTTTTTTTTGGCATTTTTCATCTTTAGAATATTTAAAGGAGAGTTAAAATTGACTAATGATTACAAGATAAGACTTCTTAAAAAACAAATCAACCCTCAAAATTTTTTCCACATCATTCTGGCATGCACTATTAGTTGTAATTCTGTCTATTATGGTTAAGTGCCTGTTCTGAGTTCAGCCTGATACCACTGAATTAAAAGGTTTGTTGACTAGAAAATTACATACATTAAAAAAATATTTAAATATAAAACTGTTCTCTCATAGTCTTTATTTATTTGAAAATCTTCATTCTTTGCCTTGATTTTTTTTCATTTGTGCTATGTGACATTTTTTTTTAAATTTTATTTCTAATGTGTGAACAAAAGTCTTTCAGAGTCAACTACAGGAAAAATGTGGGTATGCTTTTTTAGATAGCATTCTTGTCATATTATTGCTCATTTATGTCAGTCTAACTAGTGGAAAGCCTTAGAAAATGTAACAAAATTATCTGGATGGGGAAAACATTCGTTTTCCTCACTGCAGCTCTTCTGGAAACTCTTTTTCTTTACCGCAGCCTTTGTGAGTGTCAGAAAGCAATCTTAGTACAATGGGGGTACTTCTCCTTTCCCTGGCAGGGCTCCAGAGGGGAGCCATATGTTCAGATTCTTCCATGCCTTGTTGAAAGTCAGCTGAGGAAGTTTCAGTCTTCCTGCTAGGCAACATGGAAAGGTCATCATGCTGTTTTGGGGGAAGGAATCGAACCCAAGGGTTCACAGTGCCACACATAATGTTGTTCATAAAGGCAGCCCTTTGTTTTACGGAACATGCACAGTTTGTCTTCCCTTTATCCCTTCTTTCTTCTGTTTATCCATTTTTTGCTTCTTGTAAATGTACGTGCAGAACCTGAAAGTTAGTTTTATATTATTTAACTAACTATGTGCCTCAAGGCTGTATTGCACTTTGTTTTCCCAAGTCAGCAACATGGTTGACTTTAAATAGGACATAATCATGGACGAGGGATGAAAGGAAAAAAAAAAAAAGTGTATATGTTCTGTAAAAAATTATGTAAACCTGTGAGTACTGTTTGCTAGAATAAAAATGTTATAGGTTTTTCGTTATTATGAATTATTTTACATGTATGTCTGCTTGAGTAAGTGTGTTTGTCCTAGTTTATTCTGAATGTTTTGCTATTCTCAATTACTGTAGTTGTCATACTTACTGCACTTCCCCTCCCGTCCCGTCTCCCCCCCCCCCCCCC
>NW_020799097.1:27110966-27250842 GCF_003259725.1 Athene cunicularia | reverse complement strand
CAGTTGAACACTGTGTGGTTTGTTAAAGAATAGAAAATAATTATGAACATGTCAACAGTACATTATTTTAAGAAGTGACCTCTGCTGTAATTCTTAATGATTTCCAGATTCAGTATATGCTGTTTTTCTGAATGCCACAATTTCTTAAATCCTAGCAAAACAACTTTCTGAGTGTCTCTGTGAGAATGCAGGTGAATACTGGATTCTCATGAATGGGAAAGTTAGTATATGTGGTGATGCTTAGATCTTAAGAGTAAAATTTTGAAAGGAATTCTGTCTGAACTTTTGCACCCAGCTGATTTTCCAGTGGTATTTTAAAATTACCCTTACTATGCTGAATGAATTATCAGCCTCATTAGATTTTATGCAGAGATTAAATTAAATCTTTCTTAGGAGACAGAGGTTGTAAGTAGGCTACTGGAGCATGTACAGGTGGTAGCATAGATTCCCTGCCAGTACAAATCCTGATTGCATCAGTGGTTTCTGTGATGCAAGAAGGGTCTGTATACCCTAGTTGGATCCACTGGCTGCTTTGCAGCAGGGGTTGGTCTGGTTTTCCCATCCATGGAAAGCCCGTGCTGAGCTCTGACTCTTCTCTGCAGCTCCCAGACATACCACTTCCAGTTAGCATAACTGAAGCTAATTTCACATCAGCTGCCTGTGTAGTTATTCATATTTTTGCTAAACAGCTGCTTATGGTTTTATCTTATTCTGTATCTATTAATTATACTGTTCCCTGTATTGTCTCATGTGGAATAGTGTACTTAGGCTAAAACTATTTAGAGGAAATGGCAGGTGTATGTAGTTTGGCCTCTCACGTTCAGCTTACTGGTGTGCATCCAGGCAGGACCTGAGAAACAACTGAGCTGTAAGGGCACTGACAGCCTTGCCTGTCCCAGTCTGGCTCCGCTGGGGCTATCCCCACCTGCCCATGACCTAGGTCCGCATGTCAGCCCCCCAGGCCATCTGGCCTGCTGTGGCAATGCTGGGGTAGGGGATGTCTCCAGCTCCCCAAAGCCCTGCCCTGCCCAGCCATGGGCCCTCCTGAGGCAGGCCCATGTGTGAGCCTACATCCTGGCCCAGCATCAATCTGTCCCTGTCCCCAGGGAGACACCGACAGCTGGGGCTGCCCTGGCTGGGTGGTGGGATGTGCCTTGGCTGCCAGGCCCTGCCCTGCCAGACCCTCCTCCATGGGGAGCCCCTACTGCTCCTGGCACCTGACCCAAGGGAGTCAGTGGCTCCCACTGTGTCCTGACATGAAAGAAGTTGAAGAAAAAAAGCCCCAAATCAGCAGGACGTTCTCCCCCAAATTTCTTTTATTTGGCAAACAGTTCAGCTGCAACGTTGTTGGACAGCCAAAGACAAATGCAGAAATGCTGCAGTAATCACCTTTGTTTTGTTCAAGATGGATGTGATGGTTCAGATGGTCCCGGTCCTTTTTCATGCCCCTTTCTGGTACCAAGAGTCATTTCTCTTTCTTAGGCTACTTCAACCAGAACATATTTCCATTTGTTTTAATTTCTTCTGCTAGGCGTGATATTGCTTCCAGCTGCAGTGAGACAAGGTCACTTGAACCTTCACTCTGTCTTGGGTGGTTTGTTCACCCCATCACTCCTGGACCCTGAGCAGGGCCATTACCTTTTTCTCTCTTTTGCCTTGGGATGGAGATGGGACTGGATGAGCCATGCCACAGACACTGTGTATCAGTATGGTGCTAGCTAATTCACTGATGGTGAGAACCAGAGGCAGCAATGGCAGAAGCCTTCCATTAATGAAGGCTATTTTCATGGCTGGAAAAGTGCAAGAGAACTGTAACTTGTGTTTACAAGTGCACTTACAGAACAAAAGCTGTTGAAAAAGGCAAAGAACAGTGCCCTACCCAGTTCTGCAAGGAGGAGAGTTTGAGTGACTTGACTGATCTTAAGTTAAACTAGTTAAGCTTTTGTGGCAAAGAACGACTATAAACAAATCTGTTTGTTTACTGATAGTAAACACTACAGCTATAATCTTTAATAACAGCATGTGTGCAGCCAGATGATGTTTTCTTGCAATGAGCTGAAATTAAGAGATGAAGTTAGCCTACTGTAAACATGTGAACCATTTATAAAAAAATGGGAGAATGTTGGCTTTCAAGATGAGGGCAAAGCCAACTTTGTGCGGTAACTAATTACGAATTAATTAAAGGATTACTCTAAGACAGTTACAACTTCATGTTTATAAAACTTAGAGTGAAGATGTGGCTTCTGTCTTCAAGAGTTCTGTGGGCTTTGGCACAGCAAGGCTTTTCTCATGCACACCTCTAGGACGTGGTTGCATTACATTAGCAAGGTTGTCTCTTGCTCATCCATTCCTTCAGCTGACTTCCGTCTAACACGTAGCATATTCTGTTTGGATGAGGAGTGCGGTGGATGAAGAGTTTAATGCAGGAGTGAGAGGAAGATGCAAGTGAGAATGTAGGGATAGGGGTATCAAAGTGATGGAAACACAGCGAATGGTGATTGATTGTCAAAAAGCTGAAAGGGGAGAAGAGTCAGTGGGGTGGAGGGGAGAAGGAGACCATCAGTAGGACATTTAGGAGGAGGAGATGGTGGGGAAAAAGGAAGAAGAGTCACAGGTGGCCAGATAGTTGCAGAAGAGGAATGAAAAGAGCTGCAGTAATAGGTAAAGTACTGTGGAGAGTAAACCCTGAAGCGAGGCCCAAGAATACTTGGTCTGCACATGATTTTTCTGTCCAAAAATACATTGAAACTGCAGACAGCGAGTGTCAACCTCTTTTTGTGGCTGTTCTGTGTAGAAAATAGAGGCCTTTTTATTGTTATCATTTGCTTCATCAGACAAGTGGTAGAGAGTGTGGGCCGTAGTCACTTACCAGAATAGTTTATTTTTTTTTTCCTCTCAGTTTTAAGTTAAAAGTTCTTGCTACGACTGATTACAATTCAGGTAACTTTGACTTGGAATAGGAATTCATAGTATTAAAGTTGCAATACGAAGATGTGAATTTCAGCATATCTTTAGCTCTGGCTAAGAGAGTACATGAATGAGCCTTTAAAACTGACTAACTAGGTGTTAATAGCACTCATTAAAATTTAACTGCGGGTTTTAAAGGGCTTGTTTATACATGCAGTTACAGGATTCCTTGGGTGGAGGGGCTGCCTCCACAAGAATGGTTTATTTCCATTGATTTTAAGCACCATAATCTAGCTTTTTTGTCCATTCGGTTCAAACTGGAATAACATAAGGTGATGGTGTTCATCAATTTAGGTGAGTTTAGTTTAAAAAAAAAAATTTAAAATTTGTCTTGTTCCTTGACTGCTTCAGGAACAGGTGGTCCCTCTTACTAATTTATTCTGTAGCTGTGAGAATTAGGCATATCAATTTAAAAAAAAAAAAAGTAGCATTTCTGAAACTGAAAATTTAAAAAAGTTAGAGCAAAGCTCCCAGTAATATAATATAAATCAATACCTGTGCTAGGAGCTAGTTAAGAGGAGTTGTACCCCACTCCTAGGCAGCGGCATGGACCTTCTAGGTGCCACCTGAATCAGCGAGGATGTATGTATGGCTGACCTGCAGATTTCTGTCTCAGTTCTTTCCCAAACCAGTTGAATTTTTTTTCTGTCTGTCTTGCACCGTAGTTACTAGGATGATAAAATCCTACACTAAAATTAGTGTTGGAGGGAGAGGAACTCTGGGAAATTTTTCTGGAGAAGGGGTTTTGCTGTTTCATTCTGGGATTATATTTCTCTTCTATGATCCCATCGCATAACAACCTGGATTTTTATTTTATATATATAACAAAAATTATTATATAGATAATTATTAACCTTATATTAAACTTATATAAATGGATATAATTTTATGAAAAATAAATGCTTTTGGGCAGACATTGTATAGCTTCATCTTGCTTTGCTTTCTGTATTCATTGCTGATTGGCTGGGTGGTACAAGAAGTACAAATGGAGCTTATTATTTTCATTTACTGCCTTTAACCTTTTCTCTGTGGAGGCTTTCATTGAAAACAGTTCTTGCAGAAGTGTTGCCTAACTATAAAACCGAAAAAATTGTGTTTGCAGTATCTACCTGTTCCTGTAGTTTTTGAGTTCTTGGCACAATGGAAGACAGCTAATGACTACTACAGTATAAACAGAGAAATACGATAAAATACGATGTTATTCTTTTCCCGTATTTTATCTCCTAACTTTCCTTTGCCCTACTTAGTTGTGTGAAGACAAAAAAGTGAAATACAGTTCATGTTCTAGTGCAAACACAGGGCCCAGTCAAGTAATGGGGCAGATGCAGCCAAGCTCAGCATGGGAGAACAGTAACAAACTGCTTATCTGATGTTTACAGGCATGAACACTGGACACTGTAGGGGAGGATGTGAATAGCTTTACTGTCTTGATTATTCTGTTTCATATAATAATTCTTGGTTTTAACTACCTATTTATTTATCTGTGTTCAATGCAACTTAGAGATTTTCCAGTATAGTCACAAAATACAGTAACAACATTTAATGTGGCCACTAGCTAGTACTCTGTTGTGCTGACAGTTTCCTAAATACATACAGCTAAGGACCATTTGGTATGCTACTGCTTTTCTTTTATCATCACTTTATTTCTGATTTGTTTCAGATTTTTGTTATTTTCAAGAGGATTTATTTTGAATGTGGGTGTGTTTGTATATTTATAATTTTTTTTTTTTTCTTTTCTGAAGATGTCTAAGCTAGCCTCTTTGAACAGGGAATGAGCTTTTGCTTGCTGTTGGTAACCATGACTCACTGTGTTATTTTTAACATAGCAAACATGAATGTACTTTTTCCCAAATGATTCTGAATATTTTTTTTTTCCTACAGTTGAGTTTTTCACTTTATTTACCATAAATCTGGAAACCTAGGTTATTTATCTCTATATATGAGCAATCTGCCTAGAACAGAGTATTTTAACAATCACTGTTGTGTTGTAACTAGAGCTGTTAATGTAGGGTGACATTCCTGCCCTTTATTAGTCACTAGGCTCTGTGCAGCTGTTCTGGGTGGCATCTGGGGAGACAAGATCCATCACACCTACAGGGCCTGTGCGTCCCTGAAAATGAGGAACGTCTCTGCTGTAGGCTGTGGATTTAAAAAAAAAAAAAAAAAAAAAGCATATCCTTGACACTCTTAGACAGAATTATGCTTGTAAACACATCCAGAGTCCTGCTGTTTGGTTCGGTCAGTCCAATAAAGACCTGAATCAAGAAATAAAGACAGACTTGGGTTCACTTTTTTTAACCTCCCTAGGAACATTGTCAGAGCCAATCTTAAGAAAACAGTTCCTTCATAAATAATCATATTTTCAGAGAACCCAGAATTAATGCTGTGACTGCCATTCTAATTAATGATTTGTGAAATTCAGGTTTTTCTGAATAAGTTTTCTCTCCCTCAGTGGCAATGCCATGTATCCCTCAGGGATTTTTAGAGGCAATTCTCAGCACTGCGTAATTGACCCAAGAAAGTACTCATCTGCTTGGGAGACTAGTCTCTGATCCTGCCTTTAAACTTTGTAATATTACTAAATACTGTATTTTTGCTTTTTTTTTTGGGGATGGTGTACAGCCTCAGTAAGCCAGTACCAGGGGATAAAGCCCTGGAGGAAAGAGGGGTCCAAGGAAGTTGGTTAATATTCAAGGATCACTGCCTCCAAGCTCAGGAGTGATGCATTCTGACAAAGAGGAAGTCAGCCTAAAATGCCTGAATGGGTGATAAAGGAGCTCCTGGACAAACTCAGATACTAAAAGGAAGCCTACAAAGGGTGGAAGCAAGGACAGGGTAGCCTGGGAAGAATATGGGGAAACTGTCTGAGTAACCAGGGATCAAGTTAGAAAAACTAAAGTCCTGATAGAAGTAAATCTGGCCAGGGACATCAAAGACAACAAGAAAAGCTTCTATAGGTACATTGATGATAAAAGGAAGACAATGGAAAATGTGGCCCCTCTCTGGAAGGAGATGGGACACTTGATTACCCATGATATGGAGAAGGCTGAGGTACTCAAGAATGTTTTTGCCTCAGTCTTCACTGGCAAAGGCTGCAAGCACACTGCCTAAGATACAGAAAGCAAAGATGAGGACTGAAGAACCACCCACTATCAGAGAAGATAAGGTTTGAGATGATTTAAGGAACCTGAAGGTGCACACGTCCGTGGGACCTGATGAGGTGCATCTACAGGTCCTGAGGGAACTGACCGATGAAGTGGCTAAGCCACTATCCATCATATTTGAGAAGCTGTGGCAGTCTGGTGATGTTCCTGCTGACTGGAAAAGGGGAAATGTAACTCCTGTTTTTAAAAAGGGAAAAAAAGAAGAACCAGGGAACTATGGGCCAATCAGTCTCACCTCAGTGTCCAGCAAGATTGTGGAGTGGATCCTCCTGGAAATGGTGCTAAGGTACATGGAAAATAAGGAGATAAGTGACAGCCAACATGGCCTGACTAAGGGCACACTGTTCCTGACAAATTTGGTGGCCTTCTATGACAGGGTTACAGAGTTGGTGGATAAGGGAAGAGCAACTGATGTCATCTATGTGGACTTGTGCATAGCATTGGACACTGTCCCACGTGACATATTTGTGTCTAAATTGGAAAGACATCGATTTGATGGATGGATCACTCGGTGGATAAGGAATTGGCTGGATGGTCACACTCAGAGTTGCAGTCAATGGCTCAGTGTCCAAGTGGAGAGCAGTGACAGAGGAAGTTCCTGGGGGAGTCAGTATTGGGACCAGCGCTGTTTAACATCTCTGTTGGTGACGTGGACAGTGGGATTGAGTGCACCCTCAGCAAGTTTGCCAACGACACCAAGCTGTGTGGTGCGGTCGACACGCTGGAGGGAAGGGGTGTCATCCAGAGGGACCTTGACAGGCTTGAGAGCTGGGCATGTGCACATCTCCTGAAGTTCAACAGGGCCAAGTGCAAGGTCCTGCACATGGGTCGGGGCAATCCCAAGCACAAATACAGGCTGGGGGATAAGTGCATTGAGAGCAGCCCTGTGGAGAAGTACTTAGGGTAGTAGTGGGTGGAAAACTGACTATGAGCCAACAATGTGCTGTCGCAGCCCAGAAAGACAACTGTCCTGGTCTGCATCAAGAGAAGTGTGGCCAGCAGGTTGAGAGATGTGGTTCTCCCACTCCGCTCCACTCTGGTGAGACCCCACTTGGAGTACTGTGTCCAGCTCTGAGGTCACCATTATAACAAAGAGAGGGACCTGTTGGAGCAAGTTCAGAGAGGGCCATGAAGATGATCAGGGGACTGAAGCACCTCTCCTATGAAAACAAGTCAAGAGAGTTGGGGTTGTTCAATCTGGAGAAGACTCTCGGGAGTTATAGGAACCTTCCAGTACCCAAAGGGGTGCTTCAAGGAAGCTGAAGGGGTACTTTTTACAAGGGCATGTGATAGGACTAGGGGTAATGGCTTTAATCTGAAAGAGGGTAGATTTAGATTAGATGTAAGGAAGAAGTTCTCCACTGTGAGGGTGCTGAGACACTGGAACAGGTTGCCTGGAGAGGTGAATCCATGATGCCCTAAGCCATCTCCCTGGCAGTGTTCAAGGCCAGGTTGGACGGGGCTTTGAGCAACCTGACCTAGTGGAAGGTGTCCCTGCCCATGACAGGGGGGTTGGAACTAGATAATCTTTAAGGTCCCTTCCAACCAAAAAAACATTCTCTGACTAGCCTATAAGATGTTTGCATCTGCAAAGACAGTGGGGCCAGCCCTGCCTGTTATAAAGCTTTTCATTCTTTACCTTTTGTTTGTTAATATTCAATAATCTTTACCTCTCTAGAAGTGTAGTGTTTCAAAATCTCTTCTAGCACAGGCGTCCTGGACTTCTTATCGGAAGATCTTGTTCTGCTCACTCGTTTTTAAATTGTGGACTGTTGCTGCTGCATCTGCTGCAATTACTCCTTGTCTCTGTATAACTGTGAATCTAGTAGTCTTTCATGAGACTCGCAGAGATTGATATTCATTGTGGTAATCTAGGTGGAAGCGATACATAGTCACATTTTGGCATGGGGATAGTTCTGGAAGATCGCTGTGTTGGGTCTCTGTTGGGACTGGATCATGCCTGTATGTGATTTATGGAGCATCTTTGCCAAAGATAAGTTTCTTCATTTTTATTAGCAGAAAATCTTGCTGATTTTCTAGGGGATTATTTAATCAGGTCTATTTTTCATGAAAGAATACAAATTTCATGAGGTTGAGTGTAGAACAAATCTGATGTGGAGAACAAGCCAGCAATTAATGAAATCCCACTCATTTGAAAATAAATTTCTCTCCACCCCAAGTACTCTACTGCAGTACTCTAAAATCAAGTAATACACGTCTTGTCATCATCTTGTGACTGGGCAGACGCTATCTTATTTCATTACAGTGATTTCAGACAGTAATTCATTTGATCCTTTTATCTCAGGCAGTAAGTATTTGAGGCTTACAAGCCAAGTTGTGGCTCTTAGCTTAAAAAAGCCCCCACCCCACCCCCTAAAAAAAAACCCAACAAAAAAACCATCCCAAACTCCTCCCTTTAAAGGACTGGGAGACTTGAAGGGACTTAGGTAGCACTTGAGCTTGCTTTTAGTAAGGTAGTTTGGGTAATAGAAGATTTCTGCTAGGGAGCTTGTTACTCAGTGGTTGACCTATGTGACTGGGTGCTATAACCTGGCCTCTTCTGTGCCCTTCTTACCCACTTTGGCTAGATCGGCCCTGGCCATGTCTGCAGGCTGCAAATCAGCCATTTTGGCCTAACAAGCTCTGTTTCTTTGTGGTATTTCTTACATTTGTCAGTATGTATAAGACAGTACTTTGATTTGTCCCTAAATACCATGGTGACATATGAGAGAGCAGAGCTAAACCAGGCCTGTTCAACCTAGTCCTCACGCTGTTAATCTTCACTGAAGTTTGCTCTTTCAGGAAAGTGGGTCTGGCTCTAACGCAGTGGGTGACTTTGTCCGTCCATCCATCTTTCTTAGGGCTGTGTTTCCTTCCTGTTCGAGTAACAGCAGCATTAGAAAGCAAATCTCCTCTACAGCTGAACACTTGCTTCAGTTTCCTTTTGCATGATTCCTGCAGTGGTTCTTCTAGGAGCCTCTTTCCCTCTCTGTGGTTATTCCCGTCACCTGGTTTCCTTTCATCAGTTCTGTCACACAACTCCATGTGTGAGGGGCCTTCCTTGATCTGGTGCTTGGGCTCGTGCACGTCTGTGCAAGTTCTTTGGGTCATGAGCTAACCAAGGTTCATGAAGTTTCACCATCATTCTTATTTAACATAATTTTCTGCTTTTAGAATGTTAAATCTCTGTGTATAAAAGTGCTGTTAATTCTGTATTGCAATAATAATAAAAAGCTATTAGATCGAAACCCATTTATAGTCCAGTAATATTTGAAAAGACTAAAAATATATCCTAACTTGGGCAGCAAGGCAAGTTTTGTTCTGGCAACCCCAGGGGTGGTAATCAATCCCTCTGCCTGGGACAGGCAGGTGGCATGTCACTCAGCCTGCCCGTCTTACTGTCATCCTGTCTGTTGCACTTGCGCTCTGTCTCAGAGTACATTAGACTTCTTAAGGTTGTATTTCATCTCCTCTTACGGCACAAATCTATTCAGTATAGATCTTTAAAGATTTAGAGGGAGCCAGGCAAACATGGACTAAAAGTTGTTACAGCAGTTAAATTAGTGGAGATTTTCATAACTGAGTTACATATCAGTTTATATTGCGATCTAGTGTTCTTCCCAGGACTCAGTTTTCTGAAACATTTGCATTCTAGTTAGATTTTTCATTATTTCTCTCTACCTATGAATTTATTTTTGCCAGTAAGCTTTAAGTACGTTATTATATATTTTGGAGTTCCAAGAGAAAACTGTGATTCTGTGTTGTATACATACTGTTGTACATCCTCCTCCTCCCATGAGATTAAATGAAATATAACATAAATTCAAATTACAGGGTTGAAAATCAGCTACCACTGAAGTCAGCATATGCATATTTTTAGTCCTGTGAGACTAGAAATTGGATGTCAATGTTTTAGTGAATAATTTATGTTTTGCTGAGTTGAGAATATAGAGTATGGCTTTTAAAACATGGGAGTAAGACTGTAACTGAAAATTTGGCTACAGAAATCTTCTGAATCCTTTGGGGATGAAAGGCTCAAAAGGCTTAATTATTTCAGAGCAAGGAGAGATGGACCTTATGAGTACAGTCATTTCCAGAAGTGAGCTGTTCTACGTGTGCATTCATTTGATGTTACAATTGGCATGAAATCTGAGTACCTTTACACTTACGGCTAGGTAGCTAAATCCAAAAGATGAACCTTTTGGGTTTTCTTGGTACAATGATCGTGGAATGCAAGTTTGAATTAGCCAGTGTGTCATTATAGTTTATGCTGTAATTTGTCAGAGTAAAAGTACGACGTAAAGGCATGACATGTTTCACAAGCTTTTTGTATACTTCCAGATGTGAAGGATGCTGGAAGCCCTTTTGCACTCTGTCTTCATGGATGTACAGCCTGTGGGCACAAGAGTTTCAGATAACTGAACCTTCTTTGCAGTTGAAAAAATGTAGTATCTGTACACATTGTGTCTGGAAACCAATTTTTATGGTTTGGGTTTTTTTTTTTATTACTGTTACTGAAAATGTTCAAATGACTGAGTAATTTAAGACTAGCAGTAACAAAGGATATGAAATTGCAATTTGCAAAATGAAAAGATGTGTAAATTTAAGTGATTTAAATGTTTTTTCCATGCTAACTTCCAGTTCAGTAGTTAGAGTATCCTTTGAGTTTTATGATTGGGTTAATGAGAACAAATGAAGATATTTTAATATGATTTAGCTGTGTAGGTCTTTTTTCTGGTAAGTAAAGACAGTACTGAAAGAGCTGGTTTTTCTTCACTGCTTATTAAGAAATCCTGTTGTGACTGCTTCAGTTGGATGCATCTGCACTGTAGACATCCACAGTTAGGTGAGACGAATTGTGCTCCTGCCATTTTAGTTTTTAAAATTGTCCACCGCAGAGGTATCAAGGAATAGTCTGAAGAGGGAGAAATCTTGGGTGTTTTTATTGTACCTACTGGAGCTGGGGTTAAATTATGACCAATGAAACCATCATAATTTTGAAGAAGGTTTTAGGTACATTATTTCATTTATTGCCATAAGCTACAGTACTTCAAGCAAGATTCACAATTCCCTTATTAAATTTCAGAGTCCAGAATATCAGCTTGGCACTTGTTTTTTGCAGACTCTTGGTTATACATAAGGACAAAGATTAAGCTAGCAGGAGGATCACAGCTATGTTTAACATGATAGCTCTTAGGTATACAAATGTACATTTTGCTATTTTTTAGTTTATGCTCTTGGTTTGAAACTGCCTGGATCTTTCAAAAAACCAATAAAGTTCTGTAGTTGTTAGTCATACAAAAACATTATTTAGAATCATAGAACATTTTAAATATAATTACTGGATTTTTAAAAAAAAGATAGTTCTTCTATTAAGTAGTTTACCTCAGGTTACACAGCTCCCTGCATTTCTCTTTCAGATACATTAGAAGTGTAGCTGTTCTAGTAACTTCCTTTTTGCAAAGAATTACTTGGAGAGAAGAATATTGCCAACAGTCTGAAGTGAAGATGTGTTTTGTCATAGCTAGTGGGGCTGAGGTTATGCATATGTTGGATTTGTTTGTTCGTTTCAACAGACTTTGTAAGAGACTAAATTTTTACTCAGTTGCTGGGGGATGCCACTGGTTTTATTTCTAGACTTGTGAAAAAGATTTTGTTTATGATACAGTTCAAAAAGTGGTTATATTGTAAAAAGTATAGATAAATAGATGAGAGGAGTATCTGAAAACTATGTAGATGGGCATAGTATGAGCAAAGTAGGCTTGATCCAAATCTTTAGAACTCTGACACACCAGAGTTCTTGTGGTAGCTGGATTCTTTTGGTTGATGCTTATGATACACCTAGTTCCATTAAAATTTTTAGAGTTTGCAATCCTTTCATCTTTAAATGCAAGAAAATAAGAACAATTGTACATTGTGTTCCTACATTTTGTTTAAAGAATTAAATGTTGTAAATATTATATTTAAATAACAGATGTGTAAAATCGAGTATTTAGCTGTGATTTTTACATGTGACTGTTTTGTTTAATGCCAGGGAATGTTTTGACACATTCAGAGCTTAGTAATTCACTTTGCTTTCTTAAATCCTTCTTCACCTTGTTGGACCTCTGTGATTACTCTGAAGCAACTAACTGGACTCCCCTTCCTCCCTTGCTTTTTTTTCTCTCTCTTAGTTTGTTCAAGTGCCTTTTCCTTGAAGGGAGTCCTCCTTATCCTTCTTTTCCTTATTCCTTTGAGACTGTGATGGCCCCTTGTTGGTCTTACCTCCCGTTTAGTATTCCTGGGCAGTCTGATCCATCCTCATGACTTCATCTCGTTCTGTGTCAAAGATGACTGAGCTGGGTTTTGCCCCATATCTCGTCAGTCTTCTTTGTCTTGCCAGCCCCTTGGTGAAATACAGCCAAAACTAAACTTTCTGTCATACTGATCCACAAACTTCTTCAAGTTCAATCACCTTTTGTACTTTTTTGTCATTGTTGAGAGCACTTACCAGTTTCGAAGGCCGAAACATGCAGCTCTTCTCTCGGGGTCGTCTTCTGTGGTTTCAGACTACAGAGTGCTTCTGAAACCTTGCCTTTTGTTCTGTGTGTGCAGCGTAAACTGTCCTCCAGGGAGGTCTGAGTCTTGTCACAGGATCTATGTTTGTGGTACTCCAGATGCCAAGCTTAACCAGTCAACATACGTTTTCATGAAAATCATTATCTTTCTATATTGCTGTCCTGGAACTCTTTTTCCACTATAAAAATGTACAAGCTTCTTGTCTTTATCTTTAGTACCACTCACAGCTCTCTGTCATATCATTTCTCATGCCTTACATTTTCCTGTTCTTCAGACAGTGCCATTTTCAGAACACCCTTTGCCTGCTGTTCTTGTGTTGCTCTATCAGTTGCTCTTTATGCATGGCAATTACTTCTCAGAATTGACCTTTTCATCTCCTTGAAACCCTAAAATCTCCATCCATGGTGGCACTGCTTTTGTCTGTGGGGCAACATGGAGCTGCTATTAACATGAAGTCATCAGAGTACGAGTAAAGGAGGACAAGGCATATAATAGAGCTGAGATTAGATGTCCCAGATTCCGTGAGATCAAGAGAGCAGAAGCTCCTCCAGCACTGTCTTGGTGCCTGCACCACAGAGTAAAATCCCTAACAACCTGCCTCTGGTGGTGCAGTTAGATCAGATGCAAAGGGGCATTTAGGTGGTTAGTGAGTTTAATGAACAAACAGGTACCTGCCCTAACATCATCCCCAAGCCCCACTGACCCTGTGGTCAGTAAGCTTGAGTACTGTTGCAGGACTTGATTAATAATTTTTGCATCATTATCATGGATGATTTAAATGATACTGTATTTTTTTAAACAATACATGCTGCCATGAATATGGGAAGGAAACGGGCCATTGAATAAAATGTCATTTTAATTGGTTGGCTGTGTGGAAATTCACCTTAAGAAATTGATAATTATTTCAGGATAATTTTTATGTGACTAAATTAGCACTATCATTCTTTTCTCTGTATCCTGAGTTCACAGATCTTACATTTAACTTAACATTACCATTGTAGTCACATAAAGGAATTATGTAGTTTAGCTCTTTTATTAGCATAGGTAGGGTCTTTGTTTCATAAAGAACAGGGATTTTGTCATCATACCAAAGCTCATACAAAACTTTCAACAGCTTTCTGAGTTAAGGGCAGAGATACATTTTGATACAGCCTGTGAATGTGTGTGGTAAATCTGTGTTAAATGGGGAGATGCAGAAATTGGATAAATGCTCAACAAGTTTATATACTTAAGGCTCTCTGAAATCTAGAATAAGAATTTAAGATGGGAAAGATAATTTGAAATTTGGGGCTGCCTGCCTGCCCAGGTAGATTCCTTTTTTTTCCCCCCATAGCATTCTGTTTTCAGTTGCTTTCCACTGCTTTTCCAACTATTTTTACAGCTGTGTAGTTTGTATATCAATTCAATGTTCTGAATACCAATACTGTGTTTGAAAAGCAGACACATCTCTGTCTTTAAACAATTTTCCTATTTTTCTACTAAACATCATTTGGCACATCTCAGCATGACAGTTCAATCAACTGACTTCTTTTTACATGAATGGAAAAATTACTTTGCTAATAAGTGTTTGTGAAGGGGATTAATAAGACTGTAGATATTCCTGGTGAAACACAAAATTTACTTGAAACAGATCAACTCAGTGAAAGCATTTACTTTGGGTTTAAGTGGTAATCAAGAGAAGTGGTCAGTGAGATTTCCAAATCATTGTAGGCTTGTTTTAAAAAAAACCCAAACCCCTGTGTTCTTTGGGCCCAGTCTTAAAATGAAATTGTCTGGGATGCTTTTTTATTTTAATATTTTACTATTTTTTTTAATGTGAGCTGACATTAAATCTCTGAAAATCTGATAGTGGTTTCAGAGTGTGTGTATGTTCTTTGTCTTCCTGCAACACAGAAAACATCCTAATAGTTATTTTTATGTTTCTTTGTTGGGGAGGAGAATCTTTCATTGTTCATGAAACTGAAGGGAGAACAATGGGCGAGTGTGCTGGTGGACATGAATGAGGAGCAATATTGTATATGTCTGTGGTGTAAACATCAGATGGTGAAATTCTTAAAATTTTTTTTTTAATGCCTGTGATTCTGATTGTTTTTCCAGTTATCTTGACACTGCATGCAGGCCAAGTTAAATCTCCCTTAATGTAAGTGTATCAGTGTGAAGATTAGAGAGAGAAAAACCTACTGATTTAGCCAAACCCAGCATCACCGATCTCTGCCCGTATCCCTGCTTTTCAAGCTCTCTCTTGACTCTGCTAGTGAGTTGTACACTGCATTAAAGTTTCATAGTCTTAGCTTGTACTGAGGAAATGGTGATGTAAACTGTGCTCTTTAGAGGCTCTGTGTGTCGCTTAGAAACTTGTTGCTCTCCCTCCTGTTATTCACGCTCTGCCACAGTCTGGAGTTAGTACAGTCACTGCAAGCACAGAACTTCAAAGGTTCGCTGAACAATTTGCAAACAGAATGTTATTCTGGGTTGTCTTTTCTTCTCTCGGGACTTTTCTATTGATTTCTTGGAGTGTATCCCTCTGTTTTTTCTCCAAGAGAGAGTGTAAAAAGTGGAGCAGAAGGACTCAGTCAAGGGACAGAAATAGAATCAGCGTAGATCTCCACTAGCTTCTGGAGGCTTGGGGAAAATGACTGCAATTTTCTTCATGCAGTGCTGCTTATTGCTGTGATCTGGACTGATGAAGTAGTCTTTAGTCTCATAAGCCTTTTGCTGTTTGGTTAGGCACATTTTTTCAGTATGGGATTTTTGTTAAAACTCACATCATCAACATTTTAAAATATGTAAGCTGTCATCTGGTGTTGCAGAAACATGTTTTTAATTTGTATCAAAGCTTCCTTGATCACTCAACCCTCCTCAGCAACCTGAACAACAAACCGGCCAAACTCTTTGTTGTTAGTTGAAATTCTGATTGGGTTGGTGATCTAAAGTCAAGAGGTGCTATGATATACCTCGCAGGACAGGGTGATGTCTACTGAGATTTATTTTTTTTTTCAGACTACATGCAGGTTTTATGTGTCTTGACAACTGGATGTGACATTTTCACATGGATCTTCTCTCACACATAAAATGCAGAAATCAAATAATACTGAAGACTGAATCAAATTGGAAACCAAGTAATTTTGTGGCTTTTTTTTGGTGCTGCTCACTGCCGTCTATAGAGTTCTGCTTTGTTGGGCTCTTTGTAATAGTTAAGCATCTGTCCTGCTGTAGGGCTTGAGGGAGACGGCTGCACAAAAGGAAATACATTAGACGGTCACTGAGCTTTGTGAACTTTGTTCACAGGGTGTTGTGCTAGTGCAGTACTTCCCAGGAGTGATTTTCTGGTCAGAAAAGATTCAGACATGGAAATCTGTAGTGCTGCAGAGAGCAAGAATGTTTTCTTACATGATTTTAGTTAAGATGAATTGGTTAATGATGTTTTCCTAAAGCCTAAATAAGAAAGTCAAATGCTATATTGACTTTTTTGTGTCCCTAAATGGAACAGGCTTATAGGTAATCACTATTATTTTATTATGTCCTTGTATTTCTCCTGTGGTCTGTTGTTGATTTCTTAATACTTCAGCTATAAACTTTTGGGAGCTGGGACCTTTGTTTGATTTATGCTTCTGAACCTTTGGGAGCACTCATTGCTGTGACTGGAAGACACTAGAAAAAAGCTTTTTGACTTTATTTCACATCTCATTTATGATTAGATGTGAGGTAGCTACTTAACTACACTAACACTACAAAGGGCTGGCTGACCAAGATTCTGTGAATACGAAGTGATCCCTTGAGGTTCCTCTTGGTTTTGATGTACATGCGCACACTTCAGTGACAGTATTTCTTCCACACAGGTCCTGCAAATCATATCAGAAGTATAGTTCTTGTTCCAGTAATTGAAGATTTACTTAGCATTTTCTGCATAGGATAGTAAAGCCAGGCAAACCTGCGGAGATTTTATGTAGATTTTACCTCCACGTGTTTCAGGTGAATTCTTCATCCTGCTTCAAGCATAGATGGAAAATAGTGGCAGAAAAAAGGTCCAAGTGAGAATTTGATGAGTGCAGTTTCTTACTGAGCCAGATGGGTGTGCAGTTAGCAAAGTTTTTAATATTTTCAGGACACAAAGCATTTATTTACTGGCTATTGTTTCATCTTTGCCTGCATTTGTAGGGTTGAGATGCAGTGTGTTACAGAATATCACAGTGTAAATGGTGAGTCAGTTATTCTTACAATTTCGATTTATTATGTGGTTTTGTCTGCACGTAGTCTTTATTTTGACTTTTGAGGTAGTCATAGCTCTAACAAAGTCAATGTGAGTTTTATGATTGCTCCTTTATCAGCAGTTAGGATTAAACTCTGACCTCCAAAAATACCAGAAAGTCTTATGTTGTTTCTAGCAGCCTGTGGTGGTAACAGAGAACAATATTCCATGTTAGGCCTTCTGGCTTTCTGTTTCAGCAGCCTTCTGCTGATAGCAGTCTGTATCAGTCCGGATTATGAATGATGATGTTAGTCAAACATGTCTGACATCCATGCTGTCATGCATGATGTGATATACCTGTGAGGCCCCTAGTTTGGAAACTGGGAAGAGTTTAGCCACAGCAGCCCAGATCTTCACAAGCTGAAAAATCTATCCATTGCCTAGAGTGTGAATTCATGCTCCCAGGTACAGCTGTTTTACTACAGCTACCCAAAATAGCGTGTTAAAGAGTATCCACAGTTGGTCATCAGGAGCCTGAGGTCTTCCTTGGGGTTGGTAGGCAAGCGTACACAAGCCATGCGGGCAGCTTGAGCTCCCCAAACTCCAGAGGAATCTCTTCCTGATTGATTCATGGCATTCTCCTAGATCTTTATCTTGCATAGACTCAAATAAACTGTGCTTATTTGTTTGCATATAGCATTGGGTCTTTTGTTTAAGAAACAATACGTGAACAGCTGGTGTGTGTGTGCAGCTGGAGGGAACGGTGCAGCTAATATTATGATTTTATTGGTGACTATATTTGAGTCTTGATAAGCCTGTCTAATCAATTAACGGATAGGTTTTAGGATATGAGTCTAAATGTTGCGTTTCATTTTACAACAGGGTAGCAACATACCTTCCAGACAGAGCACTGTATTTTGTGAAGCCTTTTACAACAGCTGACAGCAGAGCAAATAAGAGTCTATGTGTGACTAAAGACTTTTTATTTTGCAAATATTTTAATTTAATTGCAAATATACTGCTGACATATCAAAGCAGTTCATTTCAGATGCTGTGGTCTGTTCTTTCCATTTTAATAAATAGATGTATTAATTAAACAGGTTATTCTAGTATTTAGTTATGAAGAATTGCAGAGTTTTGTTCATAAGTATTGTTCCAGATCACAACATCTAACTTTCTGTAGTATTTTAAGTATTCTCCTCAAAAATTTATCTGCAGTACTGTTTCATTGCTTTACTTGCAAGGCTATGAAGCTACTGAAGTGGGTCACTGGAGTTGTGTGAACAAACATGCATTAAGTAAAACGCAGATGAAAGGGTGGTATCTTTGGATTCTGTTTGCAGCTGTTGCAGCCAAGACAACTTCATTTGGAAGCCCACTTAAGGGATGACTGAATGTAATGCAAAATTAAAATGCTGAAGCTTCCCAATTCATTTTCAGTCTTTTTCATTTTTAGTATGTGTTTTCCTGCAACTTTTATAAAATTGAGTGCTTCCCAGTCTTTGGTTCATTTATGTCTGTTGTCAAATTTAGTTCACATTCTGCTTATGAATTATATTACTCATTTCTTTAAGGAACATTTTTTCAGAAAACATTTGCATTTTTATAGCTAAGTGCATACACACTGAAACTATCTGGCAAGTAAAATTTGCAAAACTGTTTTGTGAAAGAGAAATAAAAATATTCTCTTTGAAAAATATATCGGAGATCCTAAACATTGATTGTTTTGTCATGAAGGCTGAATCCTAATGACATAAAAGACAGTGGGGACTTTACTTATTAAAGGTTAGCTGTTAACTTCAGTGAGGTCTGAGTTTGACTTTATTTGACTGTAATTCCAGCTGAGTGAAATAAGACTTTAAAAGAGACTTTTAGGTTTTCATCGTTCTTAAGAAGTAAGCCTCAACCTGGCGATGCATTTCAGGAGTTTGTGCCTTACTTAGGAATGCCTAACATCTTTCATTTTTGCTCATACTTCTCAATTGGTTGGATATATCGTGTAAGAATCCTTGTCTATCCTGCTGCACTGTGATTTTTTTGACAGTTCTTTCAACAAGGTGAAACCTCATTCTGGATTCTCTTATCCAGATTTCACTATCTAGACCCGAAAACTATATATATATTTATATTTAATCCTTCCTTCTCACAACTGGACCATGTCTCTTCCTTGCTCCATGCCCTTATTACCTTTCTTCCCCTGTACTGTCTGAACTGTGTACCTTACCAGTCTGTTGTTAGTTATCATCTTATTTTGTATTTGGCTTCCATTCAGTCCTTCTGAAAAAAGAAGTAATGTGATGCTATCTCCAAGGAAAGCTCTTGCAAACTACTAGTGCTATTCCTGAAGCTGTCCTGATACATGAACACCATCAGGGACATAAACAAGACACGATATGAGTTCCGATTTCATAAATCCAAGGGGAAGCTGATCAAATTAAAAGAATTACAGAGGTGGTAAAATATAAAATGTTACCTTTAAACTTGACAACTTCTCCTGCTCTACAAGAATAGCTGATTAAAGAGTAGCACCATTCTGTATTAAAATGCATGAAGAATTATTTTGAAGTATAAAACATAAAGCACTACCTGTAGCAAAATATGCTCTGTTAAAGGAAGAAAATACTTAAGAAAAAGCTGGGTTGTCAGGTGAGCTTACTCTGAGAGAACTGTCATATTTACTCAGACTTTGAGGGGGTGAAGATAACAAGAGCTCAGTAGAGATCCTTTAGCCAAGAAGTTAATCTTTCATGGCAAACACTAAATGTATATAATGTATATTGCCATTCTAGTCCTGAGTCACTAAAATGGTAAGTATTTCATAAAGATCTGGGTTTGGTGTGGGTTTCTTGTTTTGTTTTGGTTTGGTTTTTTTGTAAGGTTAGAAACTGTGGAAAATAATTTGGGAGTTCCTCGTTTTCCTGTAGTTCTTCTCATAGAGTAAATATTGACCCCACAAAACCAGGGTCTGGAACTGTAATGCTTGCAGATTCAATGTTTGACTATTGTAGTGGAGTTACATATGCAGATAGCCCCATATGAGGCCCCTAAGTTTGTTTATTTTTTTTCAGAATTTTTTTAGCATTTCTACAAGACCTCAGCATTGCTGAGTTACAAAGAGCTTCTGGCATAATGGAATTACAAAGCTTCTGGTATAGACAAATTCAGTTTGTACTTGTGTACAGTAGATTAACACAGACATGTAGGTATGAGCCACACTTTTCTTACCAGGCATGAAATCAATTGCTGGCAGAGGTATTGCCTTACTTGGGTCTGTTGTAATGGGAATTACTCCTTTATACCCCCTGAATCATCCCTGCTGTTAATGCATATGTGTACATATGGCAGAGGTATGTTGGTAACAGGTGCATGTGTTTCTGGGTGAATGCAGCGAGCCTCCGGCTCATTTTTCAGAGCTTGCAGCTGATTGTGCTGTCCTGATAACCTCTCCCACCTCCTATTAGACACAGAGTGTTTTTACTTTTACATTACCTCTCCTTAGGGGCTTGGATGCCCTTTTCATGACTAGAAACCTCTTAGGATGTTCCCTTATACATTAACTGCACTTTAATTTGTCCCACTGTTTTCAGTGAGCCACCTGCTGCTTTTTTTTGTATCCGGATCCGAATTCTTTCATGGCAGTGTCCCTGCTCCTCCTGATCTGTGGTGATCCTAGTCATGAATTGCAACAGGGAGTGTACAATATAGGGAATGACTTTAATAAAATACAAAAATTGAATACAGGTGGTTTTGGTCTCCTTTGCAGATGTCTGTCCCTGACGCACGAGACAGCATTGTGGCCCTTCAGGCCTGCCCCACTCCTTCAAAGGACTGATGTCATGGGGTCACGGTGATGATATTACAAGGCTTTCAGGGACCACACCCAGAAGACCTAAGCCTCAGCCTCGGGGAGCAACAGTTTCCCAAATAGGTCATGTCACAAGACTGCCCGGCTGTCGAGCAGAGTCCCATTGCTGTATTTTTCATATAACTTTGGACACCAGGTTTCACGTTCATATCCAGCACTACATTCTGTTTTAGTGATAAACCACCCCAAGGCCTTTGTTACTCCTTGGCCAACTTTGCAGGTTGAAGGAGGTGATCCTTCCCCTCTGTCTAGCAGTGGTGAGGCCACACCTGGAGTACTGTGTCCACTGCTGCTGGGCTCCCCAGCACAAGATGGACATACTGGAGAGAGTCCACAAGGACAGTGAAGGGACTGCATCATCTCTGATGAAGGGACCGGATCATCTCCCCTAGGAGGAAGGGCTGAGAGAGCTGCCTCGAGGCTGTTCAGCCTGGAGAAAAGAAGTCTGGTGGGGGGTGGGGGGAATCTTCTTCAATGTATATCAATATCTGAAGGGAGGGTACAGAGAAGACTGAGCCAGGCTCTTCCCAGGGGTGTGTAGTGACAAAGGGCACAAAACAAAACACAGGAGCTTCCCTCTGAACGTGGAAGGAAACCCTTTTTCACTGTGAGGGTGACCGAGTGCTGGCACAGGTTGCCCAGCGAGCCTGTGGAGTCTCCCACCGTGGAGATACTCAGAAGCTGTCTGGCTGTGGTCCTGGGTCACCATCTCTAGAGGGCTCTGCTTGAGCAGGGGAGGTTGGACCAGGTGACCTCTGGAGGTCCCTTCCCACCTCAACCCTTCTGTGATTCTGTGACTCAAGAGTTTGTGCAGGCTGAGAAAGTGCATCCTGATTGCCTGACTTGGGAAAATTCAAAGATTTCTGTATGCTTGTGAAGATTCAGGTTTGTCTCGTGGGACTCCCATCATCTGTGAGGCCACCACGTCTTATTGTTTTTTTCCTTCAGGGCATTTATAAGTGACTGCACAGAAAACTAAGAAGCATAACAAAAGCATGAGGGCTGTAAAGAGTTAAACACTGGAGTGAAACCAGTTAAAACCCCACAGGTAGCCTCACTCTTGGTAAATCCGCAACCTCTTGTCCATGTACAAGTACTGTCTGAACAGCTCAGCTGAAGTAGTCATTAACATGAGCAAAGCAGCCACTTTTATTCCAAAACTTTCATGTACTCTCAGTCAAAACAAAAGAGCAGGACTGGGAGGAGGGGAGGGTCATAGGCACCCATGGAAGTTTGGCAGGGGAGCAGTTTGTCCCGAGCTTTTGTTCTGCTCCATCTTTCCTACTGACTACACAGACTTATAAGTATCTTCAGCACCTCCTCAGGAGGAAGAGTTGCATGGCGTTTAAGGCCATTAGTGTCCTGGCTTGTATCATAAATAGCATGGCCAGCAGTACGGAAGTGACTGTCACCCTGATCTCGGTACTGGCGAGGCCACACCTTGAATACTGTGTCAGTTTTGGGCCCCTCACTACAAGAAAAGGCATTGAGGTGCTGGAGCATGTCAAGAGAAGGGTGACAAAGCTGGTGAAGAGCCTAGAGAGCAAGTCTTGTGAGGAGCAGCTGAAGGAACTGGGGTTGTTTAGCCTGGAGAGAAGGAGGCTGAGGGGAGACCTCATTGGCCTGTATTATTATCTGAAAGGAGGTTGTGGTGAGGTGGGTGTCAGGTCTCATTTCCCAAGTAAGAAGCCATAGGAGCTGAGGAAATGGCTTCAGGTTGCACCAGGGGAGGTTTAGATTGGATATGAGGAAAAACTTGTTCACCGGAAGGTGTTACTGAGCTTTGGAAAAAACTGCCCAGGGAAGTGGTTGAGTCACCATGTCTGGAGGCCTTTGAAAGACCTGTAGACATTGTACTTAGGGACCTGGTTTAGTGGTGGACTTGGTAGTGTTAGGTTAATGGTTAGATTTGATGATCTTAAAGGTCTTTTCCAGCCTAAATGATTTGGTGATTCTCCCCAGGAGAGTATTGAACAGCATCAACACCACCTGTTGCCTTTGGTGTAATTCTGGTAGTAAACTTGTCTTTCAGAGAAACTTAAAATTTGCAGACACTGATCTACGCAAGCAATAGGGATTCAGAGAAAGGGGCATCGGTGTTAGAAGGATCTGCCCCTGAATTTGTATTTGGGGTTGAGGAGTGACAAGAATGCACAATTAGATACCTTAGTTGTGATTGGTTTTTAAATCCAAATTTTCTAATCAAGCCTCTTTAGATGCTGCTGAGTTGTAGTGTAGGTTCATAAAATAGGTGTCAAGTCTATTAAGACTGACGAAATTTTGTTGAGGTACTTTCCAGGCATATAAAGCATAAGAGACTTACAGTTTATATGTCTGATATATCAGAATAATGCCTATAACATATGTGCTTCAATAACAGGTAAAAGCAGAGAAGCTGAAGTTGATTAATTAACCATTGAAGGTTTATTGTGATCATCTACGGATCAGATGATCTAGGAGGATGTGTTTTTTTTCTGCAGCTCCTGCCTCACTTGTATTCTTATTCTTAAATTACCTTGGCTTAAACAACACCGCCGCTGCTTTTTTCATGGTAATGCTCTCTCCTTGCTACTCATTGCTAGTAGAGGAAAAAAAATAGACTTCCTGTTTTGAAAAGTTCAATATTTGTTCTCAGATGTGTATTAATGCACCTAGAAGTTCAAAACGAACAACCACAGATGCTTAATTTACATCTTACTGTGAGTTAAATCCAGGGGATTCGCAGTTTTGCTTGCTGTGACAGCAGATGGGCTCTTTGCTCTTTTTTTTAAAAAAAAAAAAAAAGGGGGAGTTGCTACTTTTGCCATCTAGGTGAAGCCCTGATCATTCCTTGGCTCTTCTTTTCCTGAAAAGAAAAGAGAGTCTGAAGTTCTGAAGGAAAGAATGAGACAGTTTGCTGCACATGAAAAGGACCGGAGTACAAAGCTGGTGAAAGTAATGTGCTGCATGGGTCAGTAAGGCAGCCCAGCGCTGGGCTGGCTGGGTGGCAGGGCTGCCTTCAGGAGAGAGCAGAGCTCTTGGGGGCGAGGGGGAGGGAAGCTTCTCTCAAAAGATTTCAGTGGGTTTCCTTCCTTAGTTTTGTGTTTGTAATCACCTGCCTGTTTTCTACTGCATCTGACAGGCTTGTTTTCGTATGTTCTGCGCTGAGTTCAAGCACTGTATACTGTTGCACTGTGTTTTCCTTCTAGTGTGCATTTGCTCTTCTAGAAGCATTTGATTTTTTTCATTAAAAATCGCAGTCATGGTGTGTGGTGTGTTTTTTTTGTTTTTTTTCCCCTTCAATTCTGGTGTTTTCACAATATGACAGGTGGCAGCTTTCCTCTTCGTTACACATTTGTGTATGTCAGGTAGAGAGTTTTTCTGTATGTTTGTGTAATATGCATATATAAAAGGAACAGGGGTAGTAAGCATTGCTTCTTTTATGCGTGTTGGTATTTTATTTGATAATAGAGTTGAAATTAATAGTGACTACATGTTCTAACAAGATACAAGGAAGTTGGTTTTCTTTAATTTTTTTAATTGTCATCACAGTAACGTTTCCCAAAGTATAAACTTTTGTGGTAGTTAGTCAATACTAGCTGAGGTTACCTTAGGAAAAAAGATACTTTGTAGGGTGGGAGAGACACGTGAGCTGGAGTATTAAATTCTGAAGTTGGGAAAACTTGTGTTCCTTTTAAAATGACTACATATAATGGAACAGTTACAAGTGAAAGTATTTCTGTAGTTCTTTCAATGATGAGATTTTCTGTTTTGCATCTACCAAACCAGAGCTTCTACCTTATTAGGATAAATAACTGATGTTGAGAATGATGTCTTGCTAGGTGAAGGCTATAGGGAAATGTATATATAACAAAAGGTTTTCTTAATCTGTCGGATTTTTTTCTCCAGTAATGCAGTTTTGCTCTTTAGTTTGTCTCTTACTCCTCTTTTTTTGTGTCCTCAACTAGAGTTAAGTGTGGAGCTCTGAAGCAGGCAAAAAGCATATGCTATGAGCTTGGAAGATGTTGAGTGGCATGGAAAAGGCATTTAGGGAACAGCAGCTGTTCTGTACAGAGCCAAATGTACAGGTACACTACATGTACTATCTGAAGAACTAATTGCCATAGTGAACTGTGGCTGCAAAAGTTGTAGGTGTGTTAAAAAAGGATTGGAAAAAACCAGAAAAAATGCATCTATGACTCTTAAATACAAAGATATGTATAAGCATGTAGAAAGTCTGTGAGTCACATAAGGGTGGAGTATACATAGGCTTCACAGGCTTTTGCTTGTCTTGTTTTTGTATTTGTTTCTGAATACTCATTTCTCACTACTGTTAAAAGCAGCATATTGTGCTCAGTTTGGCCCAGGATGGACTCTTTTATAATCTCATGCCATTTTCAGACCTTAGGATCACACCAGAGATCACAGAATCCATGATTATGGACCTTCTAATATTCTTTTTTTTATTATTACTTATGTTACCTTTGGCTGATCTGAAAACAGTAATTTTTTTACTGTAAAATACAGGATCTGATTCAATCTTCTAGTGATGGCAGTAGCTGCAGAAGGAGTCTTGTTTTGCTACCTGAGCTAATTGGTCATTTTCAGCCACACTACAAATAGCCTGAGTCAATGAAACAGCTGCAGTTTTATTGTACAGGGTCTTAAGGGATCTTGCTATTTTAGGCTTGCACAGATGGTCCTGGTTGTAATGCACCACAACTTGGGCTCCAGGGTGTGTCAGGGCTGTGAACAGGCTTTGTAGCAGTTGTACGGGCTAGTGACCATATGTAGGTTTGTGGAGATAATTCTTGTGCTGGAGTGGCAGTTAGTGTTTCTCTTAATGTGACTTGGTAGAATACATGTATATACTTCCCATCCATAAGTGGGATGCTTCCTTACCCTGTATTGTTTTTATTGTTTCTTCTTAATATTTTGTGGGCAATCATTGATGCTAACTGCCATACTGGGGAGCTGGTGTATATATATCTTATATCTGGGTCAGTGGACATCCATGTTTATTTTATAGAGGATTTAGAGTCCGTTCTCTGACAAGCTGTAGCTCATCTGTACATGTTGGAACAAGGTTGATAATCCAGTCAAAAAGCATAGTAATTAAAAAAGCCAGCTTTCATATAGTAAGAGATTTTCTGTTGCTAAATATTTTAATAATGAATTAGATTTTTTTAGAGGCTATAAGTAGTATTTATAGCTCTTAAAAGTTCCTTGATCTTTTTAATACATTTTAGAGAAAGGTTGACTTCTAGGAAGTTGTACTTTCATTAGTAGTGCTGCTGTCATACCAGTGGGGTTGTCACCCTGGAGGAACTGATTTGGAGCTGCTGCTCAGGAACCTCTTTCATGACATTCTGTGATGTACTGCAAAAACATTTGCATGCTATTATTTTGACATTTCAGAGCTTTTTATAGGCTATTGTGTTTTTAAAATTCATTAGAATGCTAATTGTATAAAGCTCTCCATTAAAAAAAATCTGCATCAGTTGTAGAATTGTTAAACCTTTTTCTTTTTCCTTTTTACCTCCAGATGAGCGGGACAAAGTACAAAAGAAGACCTTTACAAAATGGATAAATCAGCATCTCATGAAGGTCAGTTCATGTTTCTGTGATGTCTGGATGACTGATTACTACAACAGTGATTGTGTCTTGTAGTAAATGTTTGATTTGAGGATGCAGCTAAGTTACATGTAATAAGGAAGATCTTAAATTGTGAGATTTATGCATGTACTTGAGGAGTCACTGAAGAGTTGAAATGCTACTGTCTTGATATCCCAAGGTGATCTATTTGAATACTCAAATTTGAAATTAAAATGAGTCAAAGTTTAAGGGACATGATTTCTCTCTACAAAGCTTGACTCTTCTGCCATTAGAGTGTCATGGCTGTAGTACCACAGCTAAGGCAAATGAAAAAAAAAATAATTCTTTAAAGTACTATATTGAGGAAAGGGAAATGACCTTGGGAAGGGGAGCTCTAGCTCATCCTGTGACATTAGTATGCTGCTTATGTAATAGAAATAGAAGCTTTCTAGAGAGGAAAGTCAGTTTTCAGTATCTTTCTCTTGAATAGCAGTGAACTTTGCCTCAGGGACAAAGCACATCATTTTAACAACATGTAGAGCTTTTAGTCAACAGAGAACTAAAAGCTGTGAGCTCACCTTCACTGCATGGCCCTTCAGTTCTAAATTTAATCTGCTGTTTCAGCTCTGTCTAGCCCAGACGTTTCTCTGGAGAAACAGGTTGTAGAATTATTTACTGTAAATTGCTTTGATTCCCCCCCACCAAGCTGAATTAATATGAAAGTCACATTTAATAAAAATGTATCTGCAAACTGTCAGAGTTGAGATTTAATTAATAAGTATAATGTTCATACATTGTTGGAAAGATCTGCTTGTATTTGTTGTTAGAGAAAAATAGGGGGGTTTTAGGGGGCAACAGTTATCTCTGTGCTTCTTGTGGCTATTTGAGAAATACTGGACACTGAAGCAGAACAGAATTTCTTCAGGGATATTTAAAATAAACTTTTTTTGTTAGCTCCTCAAATCTTCAGAAGATACAGAATTCTGATTTCACATCTTGTTCGAGAAAAAAAAATTGAAACCTATCTAGCCCTTGGAAATGTCGTGATGTAGGGAGCTAACAAGGCCTGGATGTGAAGTTGGTCCAAATTTTTGTATTTAGCAAGACACCTCTCTTCCAGAGTGCTTTTTTGGTCCTTCCCACCATGATTGAGCTATCACAAGTGGTCATGACATCAGCCTCTGCAGCACACAACCTTTCTGTGGGCTGGGTGAGTCTGGAGTCACAGAATAGCTTTTAATACTGCTCATACCAATGGGTTTTCCTTTGTGGATTTACTAGACTCAAAGAAATGCTATGTAGAAACAGCTGCTCCAAGGACCCCTTCTATGCAGATGCCTCTTCACTGTAATCAGGAAATACCAGAGTGGTCCCCATGCCCTTGCAGAGGTCTTTTACTTGCTAAAGAGAAAGGACAAAAGGCTGCAGACCTGTAGCCTTCCCTTTCTGGGTTTTACCTCATATTTATGATAGAAGAAATGTATCCATTGTCAAGTACTTCAGACAAATTAGATTTAAAGAAAAAAAGCATACAGGAAGATTGCCAGTACTTTGGCAGCAAAATTGCAATCTCCAAATTTAACCATCAGGCATTTCTTCTTCAAATTGAGGGTCATTGTTACCATGTTTGTAGAGGCTGCCAATCATTTTATGTATTAAAAATGCATTTTAAAGGTGCAGCTTTAATCTTCTGTGGGATGCAGAAGAGCCTATCTGAAACTTTTTAGAGAACAATCCCTTAATACAACTTAAAAATTATGTCTGTTTTTACAGAGGAGCATTGTATTGGAAATTATATTTCTATACAGCATTATTTTACACACTTGTAAAACATGCACAGTCATTGTTGCTATACTTTGAACCTCTTGGGAGTAGCTTTAAAAAAGATTTAGGCTCTAAACCTGTAACAAAATCAAGGTAAAGAGTTCACACTAAATCCTTTTGACTTGCTTGCCAAGTTGAATGACCTTAGGCCTTCATCTTCAAATATTTCTCAGTGTGAATGATTGTAGAGGTAGATATAGATAAATACATAGATGTATATATATATGTGTGTGTTTGTGTGTACTGCTCGCCTTGCTTTTCATCTCCAGTTGCTCACTTTAGAGTTCAAGTTAAGGATTGATAACTTGCGCAAGTATAGTTTGACTATAGCTTTTCCATTAACTTGGAATTTATGTAGCAACTCAACTTTATCTTTTGGAAATACTCAGTTTGAAAGCAGTTGGTGATACAGTTGTTGAATTTCTGTTCTTACAGCATTGTTTCTAGAACAATGACTTGTATGGAAATTAAAATCAATTCTTCAAATGCTCTCTCTTAATACACAAAGGCATATTTAGAAAATACTATATAATGGAGGGAATGTAGAAAAAGTAGCACTGTAATGTCCATTTCTGGCAGAATTACTGGAAGTGTCCTGGTCTATGCATTAAGTTGAATTTGAGTCCTTGTTTTCAGCTACTTTGGATTTAATACATAATGCATGCAACTCCTGTTTGCCAATTCACTGCCTTTTGTTGCCAACAAACAAAAAGGTGGGAATCGGCTTATTTCAGGCATCTCAGTAGCTTTATTTGAGCTAGTTACCAGTCTTCTCTTGTAGGTAGTAGAGAGAATAGGACCTTCTAGATGTTTGCCCCTCAGGCGTCTACCTTAGGGTGAGATGAGTTGTGTTCTACAAGTGCTTGACTTGAAAAAGGAAGTCAGTGTGTTTTATCTGTCACTGTGTAGGGTTTGCCAAGACGCAGAAAGGAGGAAGGCGTTGATGGAAATTATGAGAGATCATGGAAAACACCAGATTATGCGCGTAGACAGGACCCCACTATAGGCATGGACTGCATTTTTCTTTCATCTTTTTTTCCATCTATTTATGTTTTTTACTTTCCCTGTCCCTTGCTTCTTTTCTCTGTCCTATTTATATTTTGGTTTTTTGTTTTTCCTGTTTTCTTTTATCTTTTTGTCTCTTTACTTTTTCCTCTGCTTGTTTCGTTCTTTCCTTGCTCATTGTAATTAATTTCCTATTCTCCTGCAGTCCTTGAGAAAGTACCAGACTTGTACCCCTTTATAGCAGTACATGCAAAAGAGCTTTTTCAAGGTCAGCAGCACGATGCTTTTATGGGTTACCATCATTCATTGGGGGATGGCATGGAAGCCTATCATCATTTTTCTAATTAAAATCCGTATTTGTTATTCACTGAGTAACAATGAACAATAAGATGGCTGAGAAATATTAACCCTTCTGCCTTCCGTTGCTCATCTTTAGTTGCATTGGATTAAAAGCATGTAAGTGCACAGTATATAAAATTCAATGTATAAGATTAGTTACCTTGTCAGTTCAGTTGATTAGTTAAGCATGTATTTGTGTACTTTGATAAAATAGAAACAGTCATTGCAGAAACATTTCCTGCAAATGGTCTTGAGATACATAGTTTTAGAGACAGGTACATCATGTGTTATTTGCAAAATGCAACTGTTGAAGTTATCTTTGAGTTCCACAGTTTAAGATCAATGGTCTGTCACTACGTTTTTTTTTTAATTGTGAAGTTTTTCTTTTGAATTGGTAATAGATTTTTTTTGAGGACTGCTTAGAGCACTTCACTTGCTAAGGCTACTGTTTAATGTCTGATGGTGGGACTCCAGTTTAAACATTATCTTTTACTTCTTATTGACATATGGGCTGGAGAGGTGAGATACTGGACTTTAGAGTTGCCTGCTGCTGTAGTGTGAGCTTCCAGGGAGAAGGTAACATGCTGGTGTAGCATGGCAGTGGGGTAGAGTTCTCCTCTCTTAACTTCTCTAAACTTACCTCTGCTTCCAGCAAGTGTTTCACTTTGCTGCTCTCATAAGTCACCCCTGATGTAACAACAACAGGTAAATTTGTGGAAGAAAGGGGTTTCATCCTAGTGTAGTGTTCGCATTGGCCCTAAAGCACCCAAAGAGAAATCCAACTTCTACTAAAGCCTGGAAATTCTTCCTGATGCTCCTTTGAATTCCAGACCCTGAAACCTAAGAAAAGAATGAGAGAAGTGTGAAATACAGAGGGAGAATGAGATAAAAGTGGGAAAATAAAAAAAGCTGTTGATGAAAAGGAGTAAAAGCTGACAAATTCTTGTCAACCATTTCCTTTCTCAAACCAACTAAAAAAAATGTTTATAGTGTCAGATCTTACTCTTGAGAGATTAAAGAGAGTATTTTGAAGTACTTAATCAGAAACTATCATGTACAGAAAATGGGACTAAAGGCAAAGTAGCTGGAGACTGGCTAGGCTCAGATGGGAAGAAAAGGTAAACACCCATGTATCTTCTCTCCAAGGATAATTTTCCTTCCTTTTTTATGGAGTAAGAAGTTGTAGAGTGTCTTAAGTGAACTTTTAGCAGCATTACTGGACTCTGGGATGCCTGAGCAGCTCTCTGGAGAGTGGGGACTGTCCTGCCCAAGGCACCAGCAGGGAGCCCTGCCACCACTGGCCCCTGCCGTGCAGCTTGTTGTGGGACCCTCCACTAGCGGGTCTCTGGGAGAAGACTGCTGGTGATGAGAGCATTGGGCAGCATCCCTGCACAGCCATTAGTTGCTCCAAAAGTCAGTCTTAAAGGGCCTGTGAGCAAGAAGGTTTTTATAAGTAGCTGGACAGAATGCTTTTAAAACTACTCTTTTTAAAGGTCTGTGTTCAAAATCTTGTGCTGTGTTGCACTGGTAGTGCATTAGAGAGAGAGAGAGAGAGTGAGCAGCTTTTTATTTGTGCAAAGGCTGAATAAAAAACTCCGATTAGAAACCTGAAATTATTGATTCCTGTGTGTCCTTGAGGCAGCACACAGTTTGTAAATGGCCACTTAGGTCGATTGCTTGGTGAAATGTTCAGGTGTGCAATTAATGACAGAGAAACCATTCCTGATATAGTGCAGTCATTCCCTTGCTGAAACTTGGCACTTCACTGACACTAGTGGTTATCATTTTAGATGGCATTACTCTGTAGTATCTTCTTTTTAGCCATGCAGTTAATCTGTTATTTAAAATTCTCCACCTCCTCTTGCAGAAATGAAGTTTTTAGCTCTACATTTATATTTATTTTAAGGGATGAGACATCTGGTGTTAATCTGATAGTAGTGACCGTTTAAAAAAAGTCTCAATTTAACACCTTTTATTTTTGAAACATACTTGGAAAAAGCATGTTTTGGGTTTCTTTTCCTGTGTTAAGGAAAATGCATGAAGATTGCTTGCTGTGCTGGTGCATCTAAATGAGTCTTTTATCTATTCCTCCTAGTTAATTCTGAGAGCTGCTGCAGCCTGTGCTGGGAGCAAATCCTGTAAAATCCCACTTCCAACATGGCACACAGCTTGCTTCAGACATTGTGTGCAGCTGAAGTATCAGTATTTCCTCCTCCATTTTGTTTTTCAGTTGTTCAGCAAGGCCTATTGTCTTCTTGGTAGTCAGAAGAATATTTCAGTTTTTTTCCTAAAAATTTTGCTGTTGTGTGTTCAGGACTATTCTAAAGGTCTGAAAGTGTTTTTTCTTCAGTGCTCCTACTGAAAATAAAGAAAACTAACTCTCAAAGAAGATCATCAGGTAATGGTGTAAAGAAGTATTTTGTTATCCCTAGAAATATGCACAATTATATTTTATTCATGCTACGTTGCATACACATTTTTCAAAAATCTGCTTGGAGGTAATCGCATAGCATCATTCATCTGATTAGCATAATCTGTAGTTGCTTGCAAAGCAGATCAGCGAGCAAATTCGGGACTTTTTTGGTGTTTAATCAAAGTTTAGATGAGGGAGGAAGGTAGCCAGGAGATGGTAAGGAAGAGTGGTGACAGAACACCAGAAGTTAAAGCTGAAAAAGAGGAAATTTGTATCGTGGTTTAGAGGCTAATGATAGACCACATCACAAAATATCTCTGCAAGCAAATAAATAAATAAATCAAAGTCAATAAAAACTGTGCTGTGGTTTTCAAGTTTATTTGATCCTTTTAATGCATGCAGACTTCATGACTAATTGGGAGCAGAAAAAACAGAAAATTAAATATGCATGAAACATGATAGCTTGAGTGCATCAATATTTTTATGGCATGCAGCACTGCTGAACCAGTTGAGTGTACGTTTTTATGATCCTTTTTATTGAGGTGTTTGAGGATTTAAAAGTTGTTTTATGTAGGTGCTCATATATGAAAGAATGAGTATAAGGAGAATTAAGTCTACCATGAGATTACTGTATGATGAAATAGAACCACTAGAATCAATATGTGTCCTCTGATAGACTACTATATTAATATATTAATTCATTCTCTTTTTGTGGGTTCATTGTTTGCAGTTAGCTCTCAGCATAGATTTAATATTATTTATTCCTTAGAGATCACAAGAGATAAAATTCTACTATTTGCAATTAAGTGTAGGCTTTTAAATTAATTTTAAAATTATGCATGGAATTATATTTTCTCTATATACGCCTGATGTATCCACATTTAATAAAAATTTCTGTATCAGTTTAGAAATACTCTGGCTTGATCTTCCTCCCATGGGGCCAGTGGGAGTGGTATTTGTCCCAATATGTGGACTTCAGACAATAAACAACTTCTAAGATTCAGTCACAAACATTATCAAAATATTTCATTCTACAACAGTGTTTCATTGGAAACTTTTGGAAAATCATTGTCCCGATGTAATGTAATATGTGACTACGTGGGCACCTAAGAAAGTATCGGAATAAACATGTTTTTTCCTGTAAAGAATGGTATTGTCTGTTAAAGGCATTTATGGTGCTTTGAACAAGGAAATTTAAAGATAGTAACGCAATGTTTAAAATTCTCACCTACCTACTGAAATACAGTATCTTGGCTTTAATCAGAATGATGTTATGTCTGCCAACCTTATATTTTACCTGCTTTAGAATAATAGAATAGTTTGGGTTGGAAGGGACATTTAAAGGTCATCTAGTCCAACCCCCTTGCCACAGACAGGGACACCGTCCACTAGACTAGGTTGCTCAGAGCCCCGTCCAACCTGGCCTTGAATGTTTCTAGGGATGGGGCATCTACCACCTCCCTGGGCAACCTGTTCCAGGGTTTCACCACCGTCCTTGTTCTTCCTTATATCTAGTCTAAATCTACCCTTTATTCATTTAAAACCATTATCCCTCATCTATTCTAACAGGCCCTACTAAAAAGTTTGTCCTCATCTTTCTTAGTCCCCCTTTGAGTGCTGGAAGGCGGGTATAAGGTCTCCCCAGAACCTTCTCTTCTCCATTCTGAACAACCCCAACTCTCTCAGTCTTTCTTCACAGGAGAGGTGGTCCAGCCCCTTGATCATTTTTGTGTCCAACAGGTCCCTTTATTTCCTGTGCTGAGGGCTTCAGAGCTGGACACAGTACTGCAGGTGGGGTCTCACCAGAGTGGTGAGAGTGTATTGCCTTTGGTCTGAGTTAGTGTGTGCTGTAGTTTTAAGTTGTGAAAGCTGTATTTGTTGGCTGAGTTTGATGTTATTAGCATTATGTTTACATACTTAAACAGTTCATCCCTGATGGTATATTTGGTGACACATAGTACAGGGCTGTAAAGGAGAGGGCAAGTTGGAAGCATGAAGTGTGAAGAGAAGTGGTGGGACTATGTAACTGAAACACCATGGTGTGTCTGGCCAAAGATTACATGGGACAGTAGGTGACCATGGTTGCTGTCAATCTGAGGTGAACTGGAGCAAAGAGATTGACAGTAGATTTTTGGTTGCTAACTAGCATTGGAAGGACAAGATTCTGTAGCAGTGGGGAGAATCATTTATCTTCATAGCTGATTGGAAGAGCAGATATGGAGATCTGCATCTGAACACCTACAAAGGTGCCCTCTGTAGCCTGTGCAAGAAGAGGTGATTCTGTGGCACAGTTCAGCTCACCCCCAAGCAAGTGTGACAACTAGTTGGGGGCACACCTGCTGTTGTTTTCACTGCTTGCTGCAGGAGTGGCAGTGGCTGCCTCCAGTGTGGACATGTGTCTAGTGAGAGAAGTGCCAGCTAGGGAGACCTTCAGCCTGTCAGGTTCAGAAAGTTGTTAGCAAAACTGCTAGTTAGGTGTAGACTGATTGGGAGGGACTGCTTCAGAATTTAAAAAGGGAAGGTAACTTAACAGCAAGTGATTGCAAAATCCCAGGCTGAGCTTTCAAAGAAAAGAGAAAAATGAGAAGTAAAAAAAGGACAATGAACTTCTAAGCAGCAGAACTGGGGAAAGCAGTAGGTAGGGTCTCCTGGGGAAGTAATCCAGGAGAAGGAGGAATGCAGGAGATCTGGCAGTCATTGAAGGCGTTTGTGTTGGAGGCACAAAGGCAGGCTGCAGGCAGGCAGGACAGATAGGAGGCATCGTATAGAATGTACTGCTGCTTTTAAGAGATGTATGAAATAAAAAGGATCCATACAAGAAGTGGAAATAAGGGCAGCAGGACTGAAGATTTATATAAAGGAGTTAGTAAAGCATGGTGTGGTAAAACCAGACAAGTGAAAGGTCCAGAAGGAGTTACAGTGTGATGTAGAAGTCCACAGGGGAAAGATTCTGTAATTATGTCAGAATGTGAAGAAGAAGAAGGGAGAAGTATTGATGCATTACCAAGGGGAAAAAAATGAGAAATAGTGTTGAATGATGTAGAAAAGTCTGAATTACTCTAGCCTCTTCAGTCTACAAAATACTGACTTGAATGATGTTTTAATAAGATGAGGGTAGAATTACATAAGGAAAGAGCAGATGAAGAATATTCAGGTAAGTTATGTGCTTTCAGCTTTATTCACCCAATAGTTAGGAACTGATTGAACTGATTTATAACATTTTATCATTCTACTTAAGAATTCAGAGAGAACAGGGGACTCTTGGGAGCCTGCAGTTGTAGTAAGCACAATACCTCTCTCCCAAGCAGAAGAAAAGAAAGGGGAGTTACAGACCTCACAAGGTGATTTCTCTCCCAGGGAAGACCATGGAACAACTGACCCTTGAAAACAGGTGGACAAAGGGAAAGTGGTGTTCAGGGTGTATCTACATTTTTTTTGACACACAACCACATGTAGTCTCATTAACAGATTACTGCTACAAATGTTGAACTGAAGGATCCCAAATACAGTTTGCTTGGATATTGTCATCAGTAACAGCTGCAGCCAGAACTGGTGCCAGGAAGAGCCAGTGCTGTCAGTTGTTGCTGCCATCAGGTGCTGCAGCAGCGGCATCACCTGACTCTGGGACACCATATGCATGAGCAAGGACCCAACTCCCTTCCACCCAGAGACAGCATCCTTCTGCCCTGGCTGTGCCACATCCTCAAGTGAGGATTTGAGCTCTGTCACTTCATCCTTGTGGTGATACCCCTGTTTCTCTAATGCTGTGGCTGTACCTTTCTTGGCTCAGGCCTTCTGTCTTGCTGTCAGCAGTAAGTGTGGCCCTTACCCTGCCACAGTTCTTTACCAAGGTCCATCACCTGCACAGAGCTGTGTTGACTTGTGCCCAGGGAGCTCCAGGAACTGCAGATGAGCTCCACATCGTTCCTGTGGGCCAGCATGGTGCTTAGGACACAAGGAGACAGCTCATAATTCTGCCTTTTTGTAGATACATGAGTGTTACTTGTGGGTGTGTGGTTGTGAAACTCCACCTGGCTGCACAACTCCTGATCTTTGTAATGACAAGAGGTTTGCAGCTGTCTGTCATAAAGCAGTGAGAAGATAAGAAGTTTTCTTAGAAAATCAAGGACAGGGTATAATAATTGAGTTTGTTTAGTCTGAAACAGAAGACTGAAGGGAGATGTGTTAATTTGCAGGGGCTGGTGAACAAGTGTTTTCCAAGATCAGGCTCTAAGCAGGGGAAAACAAAAAATTCAGCTTTTAGAAGGTTTAATTTGAAGATTAGCAAGGAAAAATCACTCTCCCCGAAAAGCAAGTAAGCATAATAAAACACTGAAATATATGTATTACACTGGAGAATTTCCTTCATTAGAATTTTCAGGAATAAAATAGAGAAACATCTCTGGTGTGTTCTAGCCAAACTCAGTTTGCTCTACTGCACTGGGTCAGGTGAGGTGATCTGCTCAGTCCTTTTTAGCCTTACAGTTGTATTATTCTGTGACAGCCTTGTAAGGCCCAGCCCTTCTCTGGCACAGTAATATTCAGCTTTGAGTTTTAGAGCTGATCAATGCCAAGTTCTTTACTAAATCATGTGTTTTCATTAAATTAGTGATTTCAGTCTGTGTCCTACAGTTCCAGTGAGAATGAATGCCATTTTTCAGTGGACTACCCTGTAAAGTGAAACAGTGATGTTTGAATTGTACTCCTTCGTTAATATATATTCATGCCTTTGTAAGTAAAATATTTTAAAAATGGAACAGAATAAATGTCACAAGTCAGGCTTTAAGCAGGTTGTGAGTCACTCTTCAATTATCATCAGTAATATGTGCTGAGGCACTATCTCCTAACAGCTAGAAAATGCAATAGAGATGTAGATAAGAGTTTTAGAATGTGGGGGTTTTTTAGTTTTTCAAAGATGTATAAATATTTTTTTATAGTCTTATACATAAAAGCATTTGAACAAAGAGTATTGCATTGAGGAAAAATCATAAAAGGTTACTGAGGTGTAAAACACAGGAGAGGGATGGATGTGCATTAAAATCACAACTGATGCAAGAGGTGTTAATGGACTGGAAGCATGCATGGAGTTGCATTGGACCTTGCATGACATATGCCCTGTGCTCATTGAGGTCTGTCTGTAGAGTGAAGGTTACTTTGGTGCAATAGATACTAAAGCTAGCTGGATATTTCTGTAACTTAAATTAATATTTTAGGACTTTAAATTGTAGCAATAGTAGAGTAGATGTCCATTTTATGTTAGTAGATGCCCATTTCTGCTGAGGCTGTGAATCTACACAACCTGGGCTCCACTCAGATGGATTAGCTGATCCTGAAATGTAAAGTTGCAAGCAGCTGACCAAGACTGTGCAAATGTTAAAAACAGTGAGGGTAGTGCTGTGATAATGATGATAAGCAGAATAGATATCCATAGAGGTATTCTCAGTGGCTGGACCAGTGTTGATTGAAGAGAACCTTTCAGCCCATTACCTCAAAAAGATTTGAGATGTGTGAGCTGGGATGGAGAAAAAAATGTATTTTTTTCTGTAGGAGTCAGAAAAGAAAGACATTTGCTTAAACTTCTTCTGTACAATAATGGTTTTTCAGATATCACACAACTGCTGAAATCCAGGAAAGGACTCATAGATGTGCATGCTTATGTCCTACTGTTTTATATGCATGGAAGATTATGCACCTGCTTGCATCCTTGATGTTGGGGAATAGGATAATATTGGAATGCATTTCATGAAATCACTTCAGGAATGTAAGAAGAAAAATGTAAGGGCAAGCTTTAGCAATGGCCCAATTTTATTTTTTTTTTTCAATTGAGCAACAGTGTGTTTACCTTAAAGCTATAAAAGTGGGTGTTTTTTTATGAAGTTAGTTTATTAAGAGTTATCCAGAGACATATGAAACAATCAAAGGCTGGTGACAAAATGCAAAATAGAGTATTCAAGAGCAAAATGCAAATTAGTGTATGCAGGAGCAATGGGTTAATTGTACGGTCGAGTTGTCTGGAAGAGATGCGAAGATTAAAAAAAAATAGTCACTAATGCAGGCTTAGGTACAAAGGACAGGGTTTTAGAGGGGTGGAAACATGAAGTGTGTTCAAATCACAAAGTTCCCATGCTAATAGAGGGTAGAGCATTGGCCAGATGAGAAAGTGAAGGATGAACCTTGCAGCCAAGGATAAATCTTCAGTTAGGTAACATCTGTTACAAAGATCAGGGGTGTTGAACTCACTTTGTATGGGAGACTTGTTTAAAGGTGACTTAGCAAAAGTATTTGAAATGGTAAAGGGACTTTATGGAATGAAGTAGCATTAGCTGTGACTACTCTTTGAGAAAATTAATATCTGAAGTCAAACAGCTAGAAAATTACTGCGGAGTGTAAAACAAAGAGCGATTTATTTTCAGTGGACTGCAAGAAATGTTTCCTGTGGAGTGGATTATCAGACTGGCGAGTAAAAGGAAAGAATGAAAGTGAGTTTTGGACCACTGGACATAAACCTGGAATCACCAGACTTTACTTGCTAGTGAATAGATGCGCAGGAGAGACCGGACACAAGCTTCTCCCCTTGTGCCATTTTGCTACCAGCCCTGGCTGTGGGCCCCGTGCTATTGGGCTGAGGGGAGGAAACTGGCATGTCCTGGGTGATGGGTGTCCAGCCCTGGAGTGTGTGTGCCTGTGCAGAGGTGGGGGATCAGCAGCATCTGCAGCCCAGCACTCGGGCTGCCCGCCTTCTGTGCCTGGAGGTCACTGTGGTGGGGTTAGCCAGTGATTAAATTCTGCCATAACTCGTGTGCTTGTTTATTTTTAACAGAATGGGTGAAGTTTATTATAGGATTCGGTACAAAACAAGGGCCATGGCCAGGGTGTGTATTTGGAGTTTGGAATATTTTTCCCCAGAAATGAATTTTGGATTTAAAGTAAGGAGAGTAAAGAACATGAGAGACTGAGGATGGGGTGGAGGGGTGGGGATGTCAATCTGCATGTAACCTCTTAAGCTCCCTGATCTCTTGGGATGGCATCAGGTTGGCCATGGACCACAGCTCAGCACCTTGCCTGGGCTGAGCAGCCAGTTGGGATGGAAATTACCTGAGGTGGAGTGGCCCTGTAGTGTATCGAGCAACACTCATGTGCTTTACAGGGGGGAATCTAAGAAGTCTGTAGAGCAAAATAAATGGCCTTGAAGATATTTGAAGAAGCAGCCTTGGTTGGCTGATCAGCCACGTTTGAATATTTTGACAAATCTGATATTTTGACAATTACATGCTACATGGATCTTGTTACCACCTGTTCAGAATTTTAAAGTTTCTCATAAATCATGCCATATATATTCGGATAGTAAACCTTTATTTCTGTACATAAACGCAGCTTTTCATGTGAGATTTTTTTTTTTATTATTCTTTATTCATGGCACAGGCTTATTTGTTATCATGCAGTTAGAACCACCCCTATGATTCCTTAATTTTCAAAGGTGAAAAGACTAAAATGTATGCATTTTCAAAACTTGCAGAAAACTGTTTCCTCACAAGCAGTGCTTTTAATACAGTTTGTCCTTTGAAAACAAGTTTTAAGTACATTTTTAGGAAGCTGAAACATTAGGGAAACTCATCAGGATGTGAGGATATTATGAAGTGGCCACAGCAGTTTTTCAGCGTTCTGAATGCTAATGGTATTTTCTGTGGAATAGTGAAATTACAGGAGCTCTTAACTATCAGTGTCTATTATCTTGGAGAAAAGTGTTTTACTGTAGCTGAAGTGAATGAGAGTCTTAAGGGATCTTTTTTCTATGGCCATTGAATCAGATCCTTAAAGAATAAATTTCAAGTTTATTGTGAAACTCATGGTGGCCTTGTGCCAGCTCTCATTTGGATGTATCAGTGACCTCAGTGGTAATTAAGGGCTGACCTTTCTTACCCAAACACACCCCTTTCAGTTCTAACTTTTGAACCTTATCCCATTTTCCTTTGGAAAAGCAGTAATGCTTTATGCCTGTGCCGGGCATTTAGTTAACTTTGTTTCCAGAAGCGAGAAGGGCGGTACTTGAAAAAACTTTCCCAGGCTATGTGGTCTGAAAAGCCTCTGTTGGATCTGTAATATTACAGTTCTTGATAACATCTGGGGATGACACTGATTTTATAAAGGCTTGTCAGCTGAACTTCAGTTTTTCAAAATAAATGTGATTCAGATTTGATTCTAATTTTTCCTGTTCTGGAAACTGTAAGAAAAGTTCTAATATGACATGTTCTCATAATGATCAGTGCAGCTTAATTATAATATAGATAAGAAGACTCCTGATGTTTTAAGATAGATACTTGATTACAGTAGTCTGCTTTCCTCACCTTGTTAAAATGGTTAATTTTGCAAGTGTGTGAGCACAAAACTGCCTTGTTTCCAAGCCCTGCAGCCTGCCAGGGCTGTGGCATTTGCCTCACCTCCCTCAGGGAGTTCCTGGTGGCCTCTGGTACGTGGGAGTTACTTCTAGTTATTCCTGCCTGATCTGATTATATACTCTCTCCTGCCTCTTTTGCTTTGACTCCAGATTTTACAGCACATTAATTTTGTTTCTGCTCCTTTCTACGCTATTTCTGTTGAGAATATTGTTCCTTGCATTTTAGTTGCTGATCTGGAATATGCTGTACCCTAACACGAATGTCTGTGAGGTCTCTTTACATGTATGCTAGGCGTGTGTCCACTGTATACACAGAAAGGGCTACAAGCCGATTCTCCTGCCACATTTCCTCCTGAATAAGAAAAAGGGTGTAATTCTTCTCTATTTTCATAGAATCATAAAATAGTTTGGGTTGGAAGCGACCTTTAAAGGTCATCTAGTCCAACCTCCCTGCAATGAGCAGGGACATCTTCAACTAGATCAGGTTGCTCAAAGTCCCGTCCAACCTGACCTTGAATGTTTCCAGGGAGGGGACATCTATCACCTCTCTGGGCGACCTGTTCCAGTGTCTCACCACCTTCATTGTAAAAAATGTCTGCCTTATATCTAGTCTAAATCTACCTTTTTTTCATTTAAAACCATTACTCCTCATCCTATCACCACTAAAAAGTAGAGGTGTGGCAGTATTAGAGAGTGCAACCTTCCTAATGCACTCCAGCCTGTGCATCTTGTGTCCGTCCTTTTCATGACCGAGCTGGTTTTACTTGCAGAAGCAGAAGGGACAGTCTTTCCCCATTTACCCATGCAAGCATAAGCAGCCTGTGGTTTTATTATGGAAACCTACAGATTTTGTTTCAGTATCGGCACAACACAACTAATAATACCAAGAAAAATTGTGAGAAACAGGCTTGCTATGGAGGATGGCTTCTTCATTGCTGTGACCAGTGACAAAATAGAGATCACTGTGTGCAGATTTGGTTCCCTAATCATGGACATCTATGGCTGTTTGAGTGTGTAATTGTATTCAGGACAAGTACCTGTGGGATTCTGTCTAGCAGGACTTAGGGAAATCTTAGTCCTGGAGAAGCAGGTGGAGGCCAAGTGGCATACCCCCTGAACATAAACATAAGCCAGCCCTATAGGTGTGGGCCCAGGCAGCTGAATCATGCCTTCATTCTCAGCTGGTAGAAATGAGAACCAGGCAGGCTGAAAGCAGTGGTGACAGATTTGCTGTGATGCCAGCCCACAGAGGAGGAAGCCAAGCCTGGCAGGCCAGGGTCTTTAACTGCAGAAGCAGAACAGTACATGAGGTTGGAACTGATAGCAACTTGATTGTAAGGACAACCAGATGTGTCAGCTGAACAGTATGATAAAGCTATGCGAGTTATGCAGGGGCGTTAGATTGCTAGCTTTCAGAAGTGGCAGCCATCTTCATGGTCTTCATTTGTCAAGTGCTGGGGTCCAGGGCCAAGATTGCAGCTCTGTGATTGCTGCAGTTTTAAAAGATGTTTTTTTCATTACTGGTAGTGCAGGTTCCCCAAAGCACTGGACTACAAAGCTTGAGCCTACTGGGAAAGTGTGATATGAAAATATCTCATGCTGCTATCAAGGGGGTTGAAGCTTTCCTTACCACAAACATCACAGTATACACGCCAGAAGATGAAGATCAAAGATTAATCACTTCTGAAGCAGTTCCTTAAATTCTCCCTCTTTTCTTTTGACTGATGAAGCCATTTTGCTTCTCTTGTTTAAGTTTTGTCAGATGCCTCTCAGCCACTCTCTATCTCCCATGTCTTCCTTAAAGAATCTTTTCTTGTGCCAAAATTTTCAAATCTGCAACTCTCACGTGGGTGTATTGCAAAAAGTTGCCTGAGGAAGCATTTCACCTACTTTGCACCTGGATCTTGCAAAATGTAGGGCTGACAGTTTTGTGGTATTGTTGAAATGCCACAAGAACCGTTATGAAATGCTATGGGGCTCAGCAGATCCCACAGGTCCATCCAGGGACCCCTGGCTGGCAGTGTCAGAGATCTCTGCTTCCAAGAAAATGAGATCCTTTGTTTCGTGTTTAAAGAGTAGCTGGCTGGAATTGTTAAAGAAATTTCAGATGAGTTTATATTTAAGCTAATGCTAAGAAACAAGAAGTTGTCCTGTGGACAGACATCTCCCAGCTTTGTTGTGCCTGTCAGGAGAAGTTAGGGCTTTCAACTGTCTTTCTTTTCATTATATCAGTTCCCTCACTCATGGTTGGTCTCGCAGGGTCTGCTGGCTATCCACCCTTCTCATTCTTACTTGAATGAGGTCAGCTGGCAAAGGCTGACCCTCTTAGGGGGCACCACAGGAGGGAATTGGTTGGGTTGGTGGCTGCTGGTGGTAGAGCTGCTGAGCTGTAGGGAGAATTAAGTTCTGCTACTGGCATGGCTGGTGGGAAGGGCTGTGCATGTCCTTGGCTTCCCTAGATCAACCTAATGTTGTATTTCTTTGGCATGGTGTATAAGGTGGATGGGTGAGCCACTGGGAAATCTGAGCTGACCAAATTGGTGGATAGTATGCTTTGATTAGTAATTAGATTTAAGGCCAGAAAGTGCATTAACTTTTGGCCTGACTCCAGTGAACATGCATGCTGAGGATAATATATATGTTGCATGTATTTTTTCACAAATCATTGGATCTAGTCTAGTGTTGTCTGTTCATGGTTATTATTTAGGTCAAAGTAGGTGGGTATTTGGTATTGTTCAAATTGTCAACTACTGATTTTTATTTTTTTTTTGTTACTATATGCATTCTTTACTGTAACTTCGTACTATTTTTATTTTGCTTTTCAGTAAAGTGAAATAAAATGATGGAACTTTGTGAATGCACACATAGATGTGAATTTTGCCTATTACAGTTAATTTCAGTTTGTAAATTTGTCATGAAAGTGAATAAATTTGAAAAGCTATGCTGAGGTATATCAGAGATTTATCTGTGTATTAGGTGATATGTGTTAATGTAAGTGTGAATTCTCAGGTATAAATGGGGATCTTATATTTAATTCTTATATTTATCTGTGCAGGTTCGAAAGCATGTGAATGACCTGTATGAAGACCTAAGAGATGGACATAACTTGATCTCACTTTTAGAAGTCCTTTCTGGAGACACCTTGGTAAGCTTTTAGATCAGACTGAAGTGGTTCCAGTTTGTTACATATACGTTTGCTCTGTTTAACTCCTTACATATCTACTGCTGGAGGTTTCTTAGATATTTTCTATAACCTGTGACTTGATACCAAAGACACAAGTTGTATCTCTGTTGGTAAAATATTCCACTGTGAATTCTGTGGGGGAATGCATTCTGTTCTCTACATTCCTTGTGGTCAGTGAGACTTCCTTTCTTAATAGGGTAATGCGCTATTTTTTTTTTGTTACTCCTTTTTCTTTATGTTTTTCTTTTAACAAGTATTGGATGCTTAATATCCCTTCGCGCTAAAGGGAGTAACTTACAAATAGCAAGGATAAAATGTCCCTGAAATTGTCTAACACACTCCTCAGGTGTCATTTCCTTTCTTTGTGAGCATTACTTCCCTTGCTTGGTATTTGTTCTCTTCATTATGTTCTTCTTTTCATGCTCTTCTTTTCATTTGTGGTCTGTCTTGTGTTTTTGCTGTCCTGTCTCCTGTCTGTTATATTCATTAGCCAAGAGAGCGAGATTTTTTGAAGACCTTACGGTTGGTGAGTTCAACAGAAGCATGCGCAAATGAACAGCATGAGGATGTGGAGGATGAGGATAAGGGGGTAGGTGCCGACCCCCATAACTGTACTAATGTAGTGTTTGAAGTGTGGTGTTTGCTAATGTAAATTCTTAGTTTGGTGTGCTGCAGTAGTGTGCTGTAGAAAGGACAAAAGAACTCACCTTGGTAAACCAGGATATGTATGTTTATGATGGAGGTATGGTAAAGAAAAATTTTCATTCAGCCTTTTTGTGAACAGTTGAAATGCAAATGTTCAACATTTCTTTTTGTTTTCTTTTGTTAAACTGTACAAACCCATGACACAAATGTGTACTGGACAACATTAGCAAAATGTTACAAAATAATCTTTTTTAATAATAAATAGGGAAGTACCATAATTCCATTCAACCAAGATTTTTTTTTTTACTTTCAAACAGTATTGTCTACATACAAGTAGTTTAAACAAAGGCCTGAAGTGTCTCCTTAGTGAAGTCAAAAAATTGATTGTCTGAATTAGAGGCACCTTGTCTACTGCACCCATGGTGTATTTGATGTAATAGTGGATAATATTTTGAAATAAGGTAATTCAAGATGTGCAGATCTGTGTTTTAGAATTTATCAAATGTAATAGTTACTTTTATCAAAGCAGATAGAGCTGTCACTTCTGCTTTGTCTGTGTAGTGGCTACTAAGTATACAGATTGTTTGCAGGGTTCATCCTTCTTGCAACAAATGCTGAATTTTCGTTTCACTGTATTTTAACCATCCAGAAGGGAAATATCTACTTATGAAGTGTAAAACGCTGAGTGCTTGTTAGTCCAAGTGAGCTGTGTCATGCCTTTGTAGACCTCGCATAATGAGCATTTGCTAAAGCAACTTGCTGTCATAGGGCCCGAGTGCCTTCTTGGCTCCCTGTGTGTTGCACTGCAATTGTGATTTCAGTGGAATTTGTGTGCTTTTTTTCCTGGGGCATAACATAACTCAAAATGCTGCATTTTAGCTGTACATTGAAAAACATATTTCCCCTCTGAGATGCTATACCTAAATAAATCGGTTTGGATTTATTATACCCTCTTTGTTGTGGAGAACCAAGTTCCAGGTCTGCAGTCCTTTGTTCCATCCAGGGAAGCTACTCAGTAGCGAGGGCTGCAGGGCTTGATCCTGGGCTATTGGTGTGAAAAACAACAGGCTAATTTGAAGGCTGTAATGGAAATGAAAATTCTTTGTGTTTTAGTTTATGCCTCTTATTCAGTGCCATTTTCCCATGTTTTTCTTTTGGCAAGCATCTGATACTCCACAGAGGAAAAGGCAGTTGAGGAAGGCTTGGGCTTATCTATGTGTTTTGCAGTGATTGAGGAAAGCCTCATATTCATGGCTGATACCTAGCAATTATAGTCCGCTTCAGTTTATTGCTGTGAAAGTTTGTGAAAAATCTGAAATAAGGAAGAAGAATAGAAGGATTCAGATATGATGATGATGATATAAATTTAACTGCTTTCCCATTGCTGATCTGTGACAGCTAAGTAAAGTATGCTTCTTATGTGTGATTCTTCTTCTTAATGATTTTACACTAACTGTATGCAGTTTTGCCATGTTTCCATTAACACACCACTCATGCTTATTTTACAGTTTCTTCTTGCTGGTTTTGACTTTGCTTTGAGAAGAGTGACTTGTTAGGTTTTTTTCACACTTTATAACGTTCAACACGAGTAATGAGTTTAAACTTAGATTCTAGGGCTGTATATGTTGTATTATTCTGTTTGGAGGAAGGTATTATCTTTATTAGATGCTTTAAGTAAATATGTGTCAGTATCATAATGCTTACACAGTCATACTGTAAATAAACAACAAATCATAAAATTACGTACACAGGTAAGCTTTTCCATCACAGAGTTTAGCAGAAAAACATAAAGGTCCATGACATTACTTAAATTTTGCTTTGCTTATTATACTGTAAATATTTTATAATAATATATTGCAGTTTAATGTCTGTAGGTAGATTAATGTCAGGCTTTTTTAGCCCTCTTGGCCTTAATAGTACTTTACAGGGAAACAGTTATCAGCCTGCATGGATCCAAGTTGCAGTTTGGGACCACTGATCTCTCTTGCCATCCACTGTGCTAAAAAATTTCAACTACAGTTTAAAAAAAATTGTTAAAGCACACTCTTCCACCAAAGGTATTGGCTTCATTAAAACTGTAGTACTTCATACGTTTTACATGGTATCTTTTAAATCGGACTGTTTCTTCTTTTGACTGATGAGAAAATCTCACAACTCTTATTTTCCAATTTTAGCCTCGAGAAAAAGGTCGGATGCGTTTTCACAGACTCCAGAATGTCCAAATTGCACTTGACTATTTGAAAAAACGCCAGGTACGGTGAAAATTTTGTCTAGCTAATAAATAAAAAAAGTATGTCCTACTTGGTCTTTTAAGCATGCTGTGTAACAGCTGCTGGTATAGTCTCGGCTTGATCTCATGCTTGAAATGGTTGAGAGATGTGACAAAGGTGTCTTTACACCACCCTTCTCTGAGCAATAATCTCAACACACTCCATGTGGTATATGATGTTAAGAGGAGAAAATTATAAGTGAGGTCCTCAGGAGTTGTTTATAGTAGATTTAACTATCTTTCATCCTTCCCAGACACTAGCAGGTATGCAGTTTTGTTCACAACCTAATTTTTAGTGCAAAATGCAGATTCAAAGAAATTAGAACATTGTATGGGAGCTTCTTGTTTTGATTATATTTTTTTGGGAAAACTCTCAGGCCTTGATCCTGATGAAAGCAAAACTGGTGCCCAAGGAAGGCAGCAGATTCACCTGTGCTGTGGAAGACTCAGGCTTAATTTCATCTTTGAACCAAACACTCAAAGTCCACACCAGTGGGCAGTTTGCTGCTGCTATGAGTTTCTTTCTGCTGTTAAATTTCTTTTAAATACTTATTGGATTCTTGCTTTGTCCCTTTGCAAAACGGTGGTATTAAAAAATGTCCAAAACATGGGTGGAAGGAAAAACTGTACCTCCCTATCCATCCCATCCAAATGAATTGATACTGGAAATACGCTTTCTGGTTGGTTGACTTTTTTTTTTTTTTAATTTTATTTGCTACTTAAAAGTTTTGAAAAAATATGAGTAGCAAGCCACAGACAGATACTTAATTTGATTATAAAAACAGATGTCTCTTCATATTTTGAGTGAAATTGCAATCTATCTTTCGGGTCACTGAGTGATGTGTGTGTACTGACAATTCAATCCTGCTTCACTGAGTTCAAAGCAAACTTTTCCCGTTAACTTAAGTGAGCCATTGAACAAATCTATGAAGTAAATGAATTGCTACTTGAAATGACAGTCACAATGGCATTTTTGTGCAGTGATATGCATGACAGACCAGGTGTATTAAAATGCAGAAGATGCAGAATCAGGTCATCCTTATGTTTATGAACGTGTGTATGTCATTAGGAACCACAAGTCTCCATCACGCAGCCGTCGATTATAATCTGAGGATTTTTGTGCTCTTTTTAGCTCATAATTTCATGAAGATGGCTGTACTCTACTCTACAAAATACTTGTAGGGCTTTGTTCTTCTTGGCAAGTTGCCAGCGGGACTTGCATTTAATTAGTTTTAGCCCCCAGTTAGATGTTTCTAACCTGTATTTAGGAGGTGACTAGCCCAGATTTGCTGTGTAACCTCCAAATACAATATTTTATTGTGATTGCAAGGCAAAGAGATCCTATATATTAATATTTTCTGAGCCTGACAGGAAAAAAACAAGGAACAAATCAAAGATAAGGCATATCTGACTATCTTGCAGAGTTTTGCCAAACACAAATAGTTTCTATAATGCAGTGGGAGGAAAAAATTTGAATTTGTTTTTAATTTCTTTTTTGAACAGAGGAATGCATTGTCTCTTTTCCAGAGAGAGTGTTTTGTTTGTTTGGTTTTTTTTTTTTCTAATAATGAAGATTATAGCTGCACATCAAGAGAAGGACATGCCTTTGCTTGTTCAGTTAATAACGGTATATGTTAAAAAGCATGTTAATGTAACTTTACTAGCATAAGCATAAAATGCCTTTTAGCTAAGTCATCTTTAATTGTTAGGTTATATGGATCCATAATACATATATTGAAATTAAATGTAATAATAAAATATGGCAAAGAAAATAGAATTATTCAACTCATTTTGGATGTGAGTTTGTAGGACTGTCAGTAATCTCAGTTTTGTTTTAATCCCATGAACCATTTCATATTTATAGCCCTGTAAATGAGTATGGCAACAGAAGCGATAATAATTGTTGCCATTATTAAGACATCAGTTATTTAAATGTGATAGTAAATTCTTGTTTTTATCAAGCCAAACCATTGTGTTTTAGCAGGCCAGTTCTCCTCCTGCTGAAATCTTGCTTTGGTGCAGGAGATCATGGGGAAGAAGAAAGGCAGTCATGGCTTTCCAGGTCTCGGCACTGCTCTGAGACTGATACAGCATTTACTGATCATTGTATTCTTGTCCTTTGTCATACCTTCCCCTTCTGACAGAGAGTGAGGTGAAGGGTGTTTGGCATGGGGAGCAGATCTGCTGATGTAGTGACAGCTGAGAAATCTTCTCAGTTCAGCATGGGTGGAAGAGGGCAGTTCCTGGAGGGCTGGTTACAGCTGGAATGCAATTCCTTTCTGTTTTTAAGAGCTGAGAAAATGAACAGAATAGTCTTGGGAAGTGAGTAATGCATCCTTCATGCCTGTGTAATGCGGTATGTATTTGTGGCATATTTATTTCAATTTTGTCTGTGTTTTCTTTCCACAATGGCAGGTAAAGCTGGTTAACATTAGAAATGATGACATAACAGATGGGAATCCCAAATTGACTTTGGGGTTGATATGGACCATAATTTTGCACTTTCAGGTAAGCCAAGTTTGCTTGACAGTATGTTTTTGGTCAGATTCTTGTGTACAGTTATGATGAATTAGTCAGCTTAGAGAGGACTCCATATAGAAACATAGGTTATGTCTCCTCTATTTGAAGGTTTTGATGATGTATCTTATTTTGTGATGTAAATTGAATCTGAAGTTGTCATTTGTTTGCTGATTTCCTATCTGTGGAGTGAGAGAAAAATAGCTTGGGTTTTGAACTTCATTAAAGACAACAATTGATGTATTCCTTCCAGTGTTAGGACAAACCACTCTTATTTTATTCTACAGACTTCTTTTGATGAGTATTAAAATATATTAGAAAGTTTTAAATCTCTTTTCATTCTGGATCTGGATTTCTCTGCTGGTATGAGTATGCTAGCAAGCCCTACTTGCAGCCTTTTCTACCAGTCACTAACACTTCAGCATTTGTTTTTAGCCCCAGTGATGGTAACACAGGTCACACTAGGTGGCACTCTGGTTGTTGTACACTGACAGAATTGTGTACAGTATAATGCAGCCTTACAATGTGTGGTGTTAAATTGCTCCTCAAAATGAGGCTTTCACAATGGCAGTGGCTGTAGGTGATGTAATTCAGATGACAGATAATTCCCATTTAGTGACTGCAGCATTGTTAGCGATAAACTCCCTACTGTGCAGGCATTTTAAATGATCTAAAAATCACATGATCATACAGAAAAAGCATGGTTCACTTAGGATATCCTGCATTGCATTTATGACCGGAAAAAAAAATTCTTAAAAACCCCAAAAGGCTGCTGAGATCCAGTTTGCCTTTCTGCAAGTCGTGATAAGGAGCAGAAGACATGAATAGAGCCAGTGTGGGTGCACAGCTTAGACCAGGCCAGTGCACAGGGTGAAGGAGAAACTGCTAGCAAGTACTTGAAGTTTCCGCAGCTCTCCTCTGTCATGTCAGTCTTTGCTCCCACATAGCTGTATGGAGAAAGAAGGCTGATCTTAAAAATATATTTAAGTGTGATCCACAGAATTAGGTAGTGATTGAATGTTGCTGTGTTTTCAGAAACAAAGATTATTAATAACTTATTAATAGAAGCTGTTAGTGGAAGTTAAACCTTTACTTGGTGTGTAGTTTATCTTTCTGAACTTGAATGGGTTTTTGGAGGATGGATTTTTTTAGCTTTTCTCACTAGCTGAAGCACAAAACAACTTGCACAATTTTTGGTGCTTATAAAAAGTGATAAAAATTAGTGTTACTAGTTATAGCTGTAAAAATTATGAGAAGGAGGAACATTTATATAAAAGTAACTAATTTAGGTGAGGAGGTGTGACAATGATTTTTCTCTATAAAGTAGCCAGCTCCATATTAGATATGTAAGAGCATTTAAATTGTAGCAGAACACACTTCACTCTGTCCTGACCCCCAATAACTATCAACTAAATGTCTAGCAAAACAATTCAGATCTTGCATGGGCAAATACAAGTCCAGTCTAAACTGCCCCTGGTGCAGCTTTGAACCATTCCCACACGTCCTGTCACTGGATACCAGGGAGAAGAGCTCAGCACCTCCCTCTCCATGTCCCCTCCTCAGGAGGCTGTAGAGAGCTGTGAGATTGCCCCTCAGCATCTTCTTCTCCAAACTAGAAAATCTGGAGTTCTTAGCCGCTCCTCACAGGATGTTCCGTTCAGCCCTTCCACCAGCTTTGTTGCCCTCCTCTGGATGCATTCAAGGACCTTCACATCCTCCTTAAATTGTGGGGCCCAGCACTGCACACAGTACTCTGGGTGAGGCCACACCAATGCTGAATACAGGGGGATAATCGCCTCCTTTTCCCAGCTGGTTATGCTGATGCACCCCAGGATGCGGTTTGTCCTTTTGGTGAGCTTTTATTTTCTCAAAATAGTATCCCAAAAAATTGATGTTAAAATAATTTTAAGAATGAACCACCATTCTTGGACTAAATATTAAGCATCATTAGTAAACACGAAATAACTTTAGAACAGTGATTTAAAAAAAAAAAATTTCATTCTTTTTGCTATTAGTGGCTGCAGTACTTACACTGAATGCAGAAGGGATTTCTAAGGTTGTGTAAGAGACACCCTCTGTGCTAATCTCTGCTAGCCTGGCATTTGCCTGTATGTAACTTCTTTTGAAGTGTATGGCAATTTGTTGTCATTCACACCCATATATGGCCAATTCAGGTTCTGAATGTATAAGGAAGTTTGGAAGAATGTGCATACTAAGACCTCGTATTTTCTTGTCTTCACTTAGATTTTGAATGAGGGAAAAATCTGATCTGAGAAGTCTTAACAGCAGAGTCCTCACAAAGGGATGAAGTTTAATGATAACAGCTGTGTTTATGCATGGAGTAATCCTATAGATATTGGGAAAGTTGTGATGAGATTCATTTTGAAGTTAAGACACCTAAATCCAGGTGTTTATAGGGACCTGTGTTCATGTGCATTGTCTAAATTGTCCCTATAATCTGATTCTCTGAGTGACAGAATTCTATACAGCTAGTATAGCCTTGAAAGTGCGTCAGCTAACCAGCTACTAGAGGCTCACTCCATTTGACGAAACATAAACCTGTGTTGTTGGATATTTATGAGACACCCACATGAGTATGAGAAACATGACGTAGGTCTTATGGGAAACCCACTGTCGTCTGGGAAGAGACAGATGAGGCAGGATAAACTGCACCTTAAATGGTGGTAAATATGTTTAGCAACACATTTGAGGCCTGGAGCGCTAGTCACTACAGTGGATGAGGTTGGTGGAGCAATTCAGATCACTTGCAGTAGGTGCCTGGAGCATCTACTGAGCTATTCAGTTGTCTAGCATAGGTGCTTAGTGTCATCTGAGATGACATAGCATACACAGTAGCATATGCAGTGGGAAGCAAGTTTCCTTAGGTCCTGTGGTGTATCTTCTATCCCCATATAGATATTTCATATAGTGTTAAGTTTCTCAAACGCTCTAGATGGTCAACTGACTTTCACACCCTTGAGACATAAGAAGAAACATTGCTGTTCAAGATCCATTGATTGTACTAACTAGATCTCCAGGCCTTTTGATTCAGTTTTCTAAAGACATATGGCATTTGAGTGACATCTGAAGTGTGCTAGAGTATCCAGGACATATGTGTGGAGTTCTCTGGTGAGACACCAGATCTATGAGAGACCCATGCTCTTCTAGACCTGCAGCTGGAGGCAAGTTGGGATATAGCAGGATATGTCAAAGAGTGCTAAAAGCCCATATTTAGGAAACTAAATCCTGTTTCCGCTGGATAAAATGGTCTCTTCAAATCCTAGCCAGCATGTAAACATGACTATGTAGACACCTACATTGAGGTGTCTTAATCTGAACTACCCCTTAAATTTTCCCAGCATTTGCAAGTAGTTAATATCTCAGTGAGTATAAGGAACTGCTTGCCACGTGATGTTAGTGCTTCTGCTCCATCATTCAAGTGTATTCTAGTAACACGCAACCTGGGAGGTAGTCAAGATGCCAGGGATTTTTTTTGGCTGTTGTTTGTGTCTTCTCGTTTCTCTGAGTCATGACATTTATCTCAAGAGTATTTCTTCAAAATAGAAAATCCTTCTGAATATTTGAATGAATTTAGGAATGATTTAGGGGAAAGACACGATGAACAAAAATAAAAGATGATACGCATTTGAGGATTACATTTCACTTGCATCTGAATTATATTGAGATGGTTATGGTTTTGTGACTCGATACCTGTAATTAGATAAGTATAGATGTTGTTCTGAGTTATAAAACTGACTTTTGCAGCTGGACAAGTCCAGAAATTGTACATTCCTCTGTGTCTCAAGTAATTACATATAAGATACAGAAAAGATGAAATGGGAAATCTGGTGGTTTATTGAGTTGAGTATGTTAGAAGATAATTTGTGGATGTTGAAATTGTGGGTATTGAAAATCCCTGAGACATGTATGTTATTAGGATTTAGGCAAGCTTTCAATGTATGCATTTCACATGCTTTTAATAATATGTGGCTTTTTAAAAATTGTGTTTCATAATGCAATAACTACTATAAGTTATTTTCCTGGCACCTGTAGAACATGCTAAATCAGATTAGAGTATTGTGTATAATTATAGGTTGTTTGTATATGTATAAATACTCAAAGTAATACTTGAATGGACTTCTCCTTCAACACCCAGTACATTTTCACTGATGAGATTGGAGATGAGCAACTGTAAATGAAAGCAGAATTTGGCCTTAGTAACCACAATTTTAGTAAGATAATGTCAGTGAAAATTGGTGATCGTTTCTTTTCAAACCACTGCAAACATTCTTTAATATAACAAATAGAAATTAGAATAATTGGTAAGTAGAAAAAAAGACACAGAAACAAATCAAAACCGGGAACTTTCAGGCACCCAAAATTAGGCCTTTGTAAATTCAGGCCTTAAATTTCTGGAGCTTTGAAGTCATGACTCAGTAGACTTTTTCTATTTCAGTTTCATGATAATTTGTAGCTCAGGAAATGCCGTGAAACACCTTTTCTTCCACCATCCCTAGCTCTCTGCTGTCAGGCCTCTTCACAGGATGCTGCTTTTCAAGGCTCTAGTTGTTAACTTTTCTGTCCAGATGTTACAGTACTGTCCAGCCCCCTCTGGCCAGATGGGTGCTTTCTCTCAGGCCTCCTTAGGGCATGTGTTACCTCTCCACATTTCTCTTGTTCCCAGCAAATACCTTTTTTTTTGGTGCTGACTCCCCGTAAGCCTTCAAGAAAAATTAATTCTTTATCTGTCTGCCCCAAAGCAGTCTATAGACTGTTCATTTGGTCCAGCAGATCAGCAGTTAAACTTTTACCTGTGTTGGGCAAAAAGGTAGAAAGGGTGGATTTGTTTGTAGATGACTCAGCTGAGATAAAGGACAGCTACCCAGCCATTTCTCGAGTTCCTGATACCCTTTACCACAGATAGGTCTTCAGAGCCTGCAATGCAGGTAGCAATTTTGAAGCACTGTTGTGCTGGTTGTGAAGGCTGTGCTCTTCATACAGGGTGGTCAGAGGAGCAGACAGTTCAGCTGTGGTGGCCCATTCCAGTAAATGATGTGCAGAAGGCAGAGGAATGATGGGACATTCTGGGACCCATGCACCTTCCTCTGCTTCAGCTGCTCTGCAGTTAAATCCATGATAGAGGTCACCATATAAGAGACATGCTGCCTGCTTTCCTGAGGTGACGATGTGGAGTTGAGAGTGCTGGGTCTGGCCATCACTCGCTGTTCTCCTGGCACCTCTTTCTGTTGGGAGCAGCTGGCTGGTGGCAGCTGGCTCTGAAGCTTGCCTCTCAGTCTTACCAGAACCATGGGTCCTAGCGCCCAAGGATTGATCTTTAATCTGCCTCTGCTTTAAAATAGCTAGAACAGTTCAAGGTCTGATCTTCTCAAAGATTAAAGATGGAGCTGTGTGGCCAGTTGTCTAATCTCTGACTATAAATGCTTATAGGATAAAAAGTATTCCACCTGGGAGTTGAGATTGCTAGTCATAAGCCCTTTTAGCAGACCGTTCATCACTTGGTGGGGTATGCTCGTCCTGCATTTTATTCCTCAGCTGAACTCCTAGTTAGCTCTTCAGGAATTCTTCAGCAATTAAAAAAAAAAAATTGCTATTTCTCAGGTAAGAAAATGAGTATGAAGTTACTGACATTTCTGGGACTCATCTGAATCACAGTAAGAACGAGAGGCATTAAGGCTCATTGAAGAGTTGTATTTAGACTTTACAAATAGTGGGATCTCTACAGCAGGATAAGATTTATCAGCAGTTAGCTCATTCATTTGATTCTTTTTGTCCTTAATCCCATAAAACCACCACCAAGGAACAAATTCCTCTTTTTGTAAGCCATCTCAATGGATATAAAACATCTCCTGTTTAGGGTTGTGACTTTTGGTAGCTCAGTGGTACCTGAAAGCTAACCAGTACAGCTCAAACAGCTCTTGTTTGTGCTGGCAAGACTTTATTTTTTGCCTTGTTCTCTATCTTGTGCTGCTTTAATTTTCACTTTCTCTTTGGCCTGTGTTTATCTCTCCGACATTCTGCATGTGACCTTTGAGCTGTGCAACAAAATACTTGCCGATTATCTGGTATGCTGATTTAGTACCATGAAATGACACATTCCATTTATGCTAAATGCTCCATTGCTTTTGCTGTGTTGCATAAACAAAAAACCCCAAAAACCAAACCAAACCAAAAAAAACCAAACCAAACCAAAACAAAACAAAACAAAAAAAAAAAAAAAAAAAAAAAAAAACTACCTGAAACGCTTTCCTAGTAGGCTTTTGATAATGTCATTCTAGGATAAAAGATACCAGGCACAATTTGATGGGCAAAGTGGAATGACCCTTCCTTGAAAATATTTGCTAACTCTATGAAACCAATGATAAAGCATAAACTAGCTGTCTATGAAGGTCTCAGCATTTTGCAGACTAACAAATATGCAGATAGTTACACATTGCCACTGTAATGTCTAATGTGCTCATTCTGTGTTAAGAACATAATGCATTTCATGGTCACAGACGTGCTTGACAAGTTACAAGAATCTATGGTTAAAAGCAAAGCAATACAGATCTGCATGAGCTATTTCACGTTTTGATGTTAGTCTTTTATTTACCATGTCTTAATGTTAACGTCTTGTTTGTGATTAAGTAGCCTCTGAGACAGATCAAATTGCAGGCAAGTGTTGGTCTAACCCTTTGTTCATGTTATACTTCTTAAGGGTTTATATGCTAGAAAAAGTCTTTCACTAATCTCTCCTTAAAACTTTCTGGCATTGATGGGTATAGATTTGTATCTTTGGGTTTTTTGTTTTCTTTAAAAAAAGGAAGAAGAAAAGGAAAGAAGTACAATAATCCATGATAATATTTTGAACAGCTTTGATCATCTGGGTCTTTGACCAGGGCTGATCGAACTTCCCTTCAGGTCTAGTCAGATGTCTGAGACCAAGTCCTGGTGTAGTCAGGTCTTTGCTATATTGTGGTGGTTCTCATAGGCTTCAGTGATAGTCTCTTTTGATGCTTTAGAATATCATATTTCTTTGCTCCAGCAGACAAGTTTTAGAAGAAATTTCAATCTCTGTTTCTGAATTTTCAGTTTAATCCTGTTATCTGTCTTTTTGCTTGCTGAGACCAAAGTTGTGACTTTGTAGAATTTCAGTTAGCTGAAAGTGGCCATTTTGTCTTCAGTTACTCACACTTTCATTTATCATCTTTTCTTAACATGGAATATGATTTTGTGTAGGGTTTTTTTAATATTAAAAACCCCACAATTGATATAAATGCAATTTGTCACTTCTTTTGTCCTTGATCTTTTTGGTTCAAGAGCCTAAGTGACTTATAAAGTGACTATAGAGTTTATTTTTGGTTCATGGAAAAGCAAGGGACAGCAGAAATAATTGTTAATACAGACGTGATAGCCTTCTCACTCAGGAACAGCTGGTAAGTGTTGTTAAATTGGTTAATAAGTATCAAAAATACATACTTCCTACCTATTTCTAGATAGGTAGATAGAAAGATAGAAAGGCACAAATACTACTGATAATCTGTGGAGATATATTTGGAATCCATTTATTCCTAGCTAATATTTAGAAATTAATAAATTCTGGGAATAGCTGCAGATATACAAGGTGTGTTCAACTAGGTTGACCTGGAATATGCAGCAGTAAGCCAGGACTGTTGGGAGCATTGAGCTTGTAACCAGTGTTTCAGAGCTGACTCATGTATTTTTGCTGCCTCATTTTTTAAATTACACTTCAGAGGCACGTGAAAAAGTGAATTACCTACTCTTAAGAAAAAAAAAATCAAATGTAAGGTATTTAGAAAGAGAATGGGCAAGATCAGAGTCTTTGTAAATTACTGATTACATTAAAAAATGCACATTGCCAGCTGTAAAATAACAACATGTGTCTCTTCTGACCTATCTGGAATTACATTTGATTAGACATTTTTATGATGGTCAGTGTGCCACACTGGAGTTTTGAAATAACAGAGAATCCTTTATGGACATTTTATGTTGGGAAGAAGGTGGTATCATGCTGACTGTTAAACATATGGAAACAGTTTAAAGTAAATACATACTAAATCATATTCCATTAAAACTCAGTGAAACGGTTTAATTATTGTTTAGAAACCTTAGTGTCCACGTGTCTTAATTTAAATATGCACTTGCATTAAAAACTTAAATTCGCAGTATTTTTAAACAAATTCTTAACTCCTGTGAAATTTGTGGAGGAAGAACAACATTGGCAGTGTACTTGTGGTAGGCTGTATTTACTTTAATACATTGTCAATTAGATGATTAATATAGCATGAAAACTTGCCATTGTTCTTTCACATGCTGGACATTCTCATCTTTAACGTTTTATATAATACCTGCTTTATCAAGATGATAATGTCTTTTTTTATAAGAGTACATAATGTAATATTTTTAATACTATTATACTATGATCTATTTAATGTTATTGTTATTAGACATGTTGTTAAAGCAGGGCTATATCTGTGCAAAATGAAATCAGTCTTGGTCCATTGAACTGCAAAGTCCTGAATCATCTTTTCTGATGAGAGAGGAGAGAGAGAGGGGTGTATTTTCAGGCGTAAAAGCCATTTGTACAGACACAATGATGTCATTTACAAAGACTTTTTTTTCTCTCTTGATGTGCTTTTCTGTTAATTAAGGGGGGCATATCAGGACTGAACTCAGTCACATGTGGAAGTGTGTTTTAGATCACTCTGGGTCTTGTCTGAAAGTCACTTTTCTAAGATGACTACAATACAGCTTTTTTTACTGTGAGTGAAGGGAGCAAATTTCACAACATCACCCGTATGTTAAGCGTACTACAAATGCAAATACAAATTGAGTCCATGAAAGAGTGTGGTGGTAGCATAAACATCTGCTTCAAAAAGAAACATGTTAGCATTGTGCCTGTAGGTAGTTGCCCATCTCTCAGTGGTACAGGGTATTCTTTAACAGCCTTCTAGTCTCTTAGTGTTACAGTATAAAATTTTCTAGCCGTTACTTTCAAATTTAACCCCACTGCCTTGCGAGTAGTCATCAGTGAGCATCTGTATTCTTGGAAGTTCTTTGGAGGCTGATCCTACTTCTTTGCTGTATTAATTCATTCTAGATCCTGTCAGTAAAATGTCATACAATACTTCAAGTGGAACTGGCCCCTGGGGATAGAGTCTCTGGGTTTCATTATTGCAATTACTTTTCAAATAAGCAAGGGAAACTCAATGGCAACAGCTGATAATGCTTGGCAAGTCACTCAGTAGTTCTTTCTCAGCATGAAAAACCACATCTGCCCTTGCTCATGTGTGTTGGTTTTAGTAGTTTTTGCATATCAGTAACAAAAATGAAGTGGAAGCTTAAAAAGGTATTTTCCAAGCAACATATGCTGGTGATTAGACTTGCTTACATTTTAACAACGTTTCTACCTAGTTTCAGGTATAGTTAGATGCTTCTTGGCTGTTATATTCAGAGCTACACAGAGGAGATGCCTGCAGAACAGGAGCATGGGAGGTGGATGAAGCTCCATTTTAATAAACGGCAACTGTTTGGACAGTTTTTTAAACAGACTGGCTCTTACGATTTGTTTCACCTTTCTCTGACAGAAGGTTTAAAGCTGCCGGAAAGTTTCAGTTCCCAGTACACAGCACCACTGCCCTGAGCAAGCTATTATGCTTGTATGATAGTAGTGGAGCAGCAGGTTATTTATAGCTGACAAATCATAGAAAAATCACATCAGCTGCTATGAAAACTCCACATAAAAATAAATATTTGACCCCAACAAGCTGTCAGAGCAATCTCTGATCCTTCACTTTAGTCTTCCATTCTGTGGATCACTGGATACGTAAGAAAAACATATGAAGTACAAACCAAATCTGCTAACTAAATCCCTGCTATTTGCTGCGCTGCTTGCTTTTGGATTTGGAGTGTAGCTAATAGTTTCAAAGGTTGCTGCGTATTTCTCTACTTTATCTTGCTCAAGTTACTAAATGAAACAGGAAGTTAAAATGCATACAGGAATTTTCTATTGCTCATAAATGCTATGTCATCTCTGTGAAAGGCCATCGGCATTACAGCCCAATGCTGAAGCAGTGATGTTTATTTAAGAGGATTGGTGGCCAGAAATAAGCCACAGTGTCTAATCAGACACAGGCCCTGCCTGGGCACCATGCCACAACGTTTATTGCGTGTGCATTTCTCATAAGCAAAATGGCTACGTACTGAGGAGGATGGATGTGAGGTCTGGAAGAAATTACGGTGCAAACGGCTGTTCTTAACTTTCTGAGGAGGATTTAAGTGTATGTAAATATACTGGAATGAATGAGACTATGCGACTGTGAGTTACCGAAAGCCAAATGGGGAACGTCTGTGGATGTGTGAGGGCTGAAAAGGAAGAACAGTGTTTAGATCCTGCAAAAGCTCCCTTAAGTCCAGCTAAACATTCCCCTGGAAGAAAATATTTCAGAAGAAAAAGGAGAAAGAAATCAACCGAGGAGGGAACAGATTCAGTGCAGGTTAAAGAAAATGAAGAAAATAGCCAGTATGAAGTGGAGATTTCAGAAAACACTGAGAATCATCCCAAGGGTGTGGGATTGGTTTATTCCTACCCCCGGAGAGTGACAGTGGCTGGTAATGCTCTGCCTGTGAGTACAGACCTTTCAGCTGATCTTGTTAAAGCAAAAGTTTTACTGGGTGAAACAAAGAGTGATTCTTTCTGTGGGGACAGTTTTCATGGTGATAATCAGAGGCTCATCAAGTCTGATGAAACAGAGACATGGTTAAAGGAACAAGACAAGAGGAGTTCAGAGAAATGCTCTATGTGGAAGAGGAAATACTTGGAGGATGGCAACAGGAGAGAATTAGCATTCCTGAAGAAATCTAGTGGTCTTTGTTATGGAAGAGCAGCCAGCTTGGATTCTGGTATCCACATTTTACGCAGACAGTGTGAAGAAACTGAATTAAACAGAACTTCTTGCAGAATCGTTGAAGATGTCCCAGAAAGCAGTAAATCAGAAAAGTTGCGTCACCTTCTTTCTGAAAGCAAAAGTGATCCCCTGCTTGAACAAAAGAGGTTTTATTCTTCTGATGCTGTGCTTTCCCATTTGTCAAAAGAAAAGGCATTATTTAGCCATTCACCAAGCAGGAGCAAGGTAAATATGTTGGCACAGTACATTCTGTTTGAAAGTTAGCTAAGAATAAGTGTTTGAACAGTTCTTTTACTGTTACAAAAAAGCCTTTGCTGTATATAAGCCTTTTACACATTATGATACTACGTGTAGTCATAGAACAACATATTACTTCATCTTTCACAGGTTAAGTAATACCTCTGTACTTCAGGAGTGTTGATACATCCTTGTGCTGTTTTGCTATCTGTCGATTGATTTGTTTTCTAGTTTAGGAAGAAGATTTTCAAGTTTAAATGGTTCTAGAAGGTGGAGTGAATTTCAGAGAGATTTTTAAGTTCACTTACAATATCTGCAGTGTATTTTTTTAATCAACTCTTGACGGTCTTGTAAATTCTTTTGGGTCTTCTATCAAGTAAAGGAATATTTTTAATTCTTTTCAAATATGGCTTATAGGAACTGAAGAAAGATAGAAATATGTGGACAGCCTGAAATAGAAAAAGTGAACATAGATCATACTAATAATGTTCTCCACTTTTAAAAGTTCTTCCCTCCCAAATTGTCTATATGGACTATTAATATTAATTACTGAAATTCCATCTCCTTCTGAGTGTAGGATTATTTTCCTTTTACAATAAAAGAAACTATAAACAACAAGCTTAGCTGCAGAATATCAGAAGGAAAGCAAATTTTTTTCTGTTAATATCCATGCTTACCAATTCAACCCATATTGCCAGTTCTGCCCCACTTATCTTCAGTGCAACTGAAATCTGTGAGTTAAATGCTGCTACCAGGATCTGGTCCAAAACTGATTCCCTGTGCTCAACAGGGCGTCTGAGCTTTGAGTTGAATGAACAGAGGGAACAGACATGTGCCAAAGGTACTCCTTCCAGCAAAGAGCTAACTACATTTTTGTTGTTTATATAATTTACTTTTGTAACAGAAATCAAATAATACTTCTTCCCAGCTTAGTTTTTAAATACAGATAACACACCCAGTTACAACACACAGTACACACTAGTACAAATAGCCTTCTAATACACAGAGAGATCTTTAGCCCTCTTAATCTTAGTTGGAATTCAGGAAAATCTTAGGGGTGGTGTTTGATTTGAAAAAAGATCGTTACTGATTAAAACATTATGAGGCCTTGTCAGCCAAGCATGACTGCTTTTTCCTGTGTAATCAGGGTGATACAACTTCTAATATGTTCTAGTTGTTATGCCAACCAGGCATATATGCCTTGTTACCACAGGAAGAAGGGATAAAAAATGAGGCTTTTGTTGAGCACCTACATCAAAACTGAGACTTGTACTGGTGATAATAATAAAACACTGCTTAATGGTATAAATATGAAACCTACTGACAGATCAGTCTAAATGCCCAAGTTGCCAAAATATCTGCTTTTCAGTTAAGTTCCCTTTTCTCCACCCAAGATTCTGAGTAATTTTAAAAGCATCAAAAGAGCAGCTTTCACCTGAAAATAAATCCAGGAAGAAGACTAGGTTTCAGACTCTAGCTTATTTTACAAAGTCATGACCACTTTCCTTTTGATTGCTTTTGAGAACTAAATAAGTATTTGCATGTCTTGTATTTCAGTATAAAACAGTAAAGCTGTTATTTACACAAATCCACAAAGTTCCTGTTATCAGCCTGAGATGATACATGATGAGGCTTACAGTTACAAATCTGTTTTTACCATTTTCCTTACCGTAATTACAGAGATTGGTAGCCTCCACTCACCTTGTGAATTTACTCACACTGTAATATACTCTCAGCTTACACAGTGGCTCAGATGTGGCTGATTTGAAAGTGTGTTGGCTTTTGAAGCTGAGGCACAGACACTGGAGGAAACCTGTTGGTACAGCTGGCTAATTTGCACTGTAACAGAGATAGGACATTTTGCCCTGTGAAACAGCATAGTCTCCACTACTGGTTTGTATCATTTGAGTCTCTTTCTGTGACACAACTTCCTTCTTAAGTGTGTAGAACAATTATGATTTTCTGTTCAAATAGGTGCTACCGTATTACTTCTGGTTTCCTATTTACAAAGTTCAGGTAAACAGGATGTTCTGAAGCTTTGTTTCTGCCTGCTTCCTGAGAACTTTGAGAGAAAGGTTTTTACTCTCTGCTGAGGTCTAATTTCTACAGCCCTTGTTCCTAAAAAAGGAAGATGTCTTCCTTGAGGAAGATATGCTCTTGATATTGTTCAAGCTCAGGGCTGTCCTAGAGCAGATGGCAGCTTGCATTGAGGTCAAGAAGTTGTGAATCAAGACTGAAACAGGCTTCCTGGAGCAGACTCCTCAGTGATGTTTTAGCACGATGCAGGTAGAATAGAAAATCAGGGCTATACTTTTGGCTTCTCTATAGGAGGTATTGCTACGGTGATATTTGATCTCTCTTGTGTTGAAAGAAGCCGTGGTTTTCATTCAGTATTGGCAAAAAATAGCTACCAGCTGGTGTTACCACCAGTTTTTACTGGTTGTCAGCTTGTGTTGAAGCCAGTGACTTAGGTGTATCATGTTATCAATCGTTATTCTTCTTCTTCCAATTTAATTTGTGGTAGTTTCAGTTCTGGTTTATGGATGTAAATGTTTTTTAGAAAAATGTGTAATATATAGATGGAATCACTCATCTACTTCCAGTACTCGGCTGTTGTCTTGGCTGCAGGTTCCTCAGCTGTTTTTTTGCCATGCATCTACATAGTGTTTGATACAGTGGATTTCTTATCCACTGTACTAATAATAAATTTCAAGAAAAAAAATGTATTTAAGTCAGGTTAAAGGCAATATTCTTGTTTTTAAATAAAAAATGTAGAATATTTGTAATCAGCATATTCAGTAAAATACTTCTACTGATAAACGGTGGTGGACATAGTTGGAAGGTGTCTTGTCATCTTACAACTACTTGCATTGATAACTGCAGTAATAAAGAGATGACTTACTTTTTTTTACTTTTAAACTCATCAATTCTTTTCCTATTCCCAGAAGAGTTGATTGATTACCTTTTTTTGCAACAGCATTTTACATATATGAAGACTGTTATCATATCTCCCCTCGGTTTTCCCTACTTTAGACTAAATAAACGCATTTTATCAATCTTTCCTAACAGGTCATGTATTTTCAGCTCTTTTTCATTCTTGTTTTTCTCTTTCAATCTGCTTCAACTGTTCCAATAATTTTTGAAGGGTGTTGCCCAACAAAGCTGGATGCAAAGCTCAACAGAGCCTTGCAAGAGCTGAATAGGAACATTTGAATTTATGGCCAAATGGAAACTCACAAAGTCCAACTGTACGTCAGGGGAGATGACTTCTTGTGATCACATGCAAGTTCAAATTCCATTCGTATAACTGTACTTCCCTCAATGTGCTGTCAACAGTCTTTTTCAAACACAACACATAGCTAACTACTTAGCTTAGGTGTAAAATAGCATTTCAAAATCTCTCCATATTCATGTATTCTTTTTTCTCCTGTTTATTTGTGTTCTTCAGACTTTTCTGGTTTAGGGCTAGGACATCAGAATGCATTTCATTATACTTCATACATCTCTAGCCCATTATATACTTTCGTGCAGTTAAGTACATTATGTCAAGTTTAGACTTGCTTCACAACATTTGGGATGAGATGGAATTGGAGAGAAGACTCCTTGTTATCTATACCTGACTTGCTTCTGTTTGCACTGTAATAAATGAGCTGCAGAAATCCAACACCAGTATTGATTTCTTTTGGAATGTCTTTTCTGATCTGCTCTGCTCTTTGGACTCAAAAGTGCATCACTGAAATCAGTGCAGGCAAACAGCTTGAGGCTTTTTAGTGTATGGATTTAGTCTACTGTGTGACGCAGGGGAAAAAAACCACTTGCAGTAGCAGAGGTGAACTAGTTCCCCCAGCTAGAAACAATAAATATATTGTTTAGTGCCAATTAAGACTTCAATCCTGAGATACTAGGGCTGTGCAGAGAATACTTCTGTCTCTTCTTCTTGAATAACTTGTAATTCACAGGCTTTGAGATAATTTGGAGAACTGGATCTCTGGCAAACAACTGTTCAAACTCATGCAAACTCAATAATTTGTTCCATGCTCAAGGAATAAATGTTCTCTAGTAACAGAGCATAGTGTGTAAATGATAGGCTTGTGGGATATAAGAATGAAAGGTTCACGTAAACTGTTTGCTTTGAAGGACGAAATTTGAACAGTAGAAGATTTAATCACCTCTTAATTTATTTTCTGTTCTAGTATTCCAAATTTTGTAGTCCTTATTTTTCTTTCATGTGGCAAATGATGTTATAAATATTGTTGATAATGCATAGTTGGTAGATGTAAGTGTGTTTATAGGGTTATCAAAGGAAAGATGTGCTCTCTATCACCTTATTTTGTGGGGGTAGTATTTTACTTAAGTAGTTTCAAGTTAATAGGGTATCTTGCAAAGTAGAGATCATATTTGTAAGTGTAATAAAACAGCTCTTCGAGTCACCATTTCCCTTAGTGTATTTTGATACTTTTCAAATACGAATTCAGTGTTTATAAAAAAGTCTGAAATCTTAGTCTTGGAATCTGAAATAACTTTATTTAGAGAACAGAAGTGCTGTTTCAGGTCTCAGGGTAATGTTCCTTAACCTGTACTGAAATGGGCTACTTCCATGAATGAAAAGCAATTTCATTTTTTAAACCCACTCTAGCCTATTTGTTTTTCTTTGGATGGCCAACTAGGGTGCTGAATGGTGCTTGGAAGATTTTGGATCAAAATCCTGTTGACCTTAGGATAATGAGTTAAATTCATGTTTTAGGCGTCCAAAATCTGGATTGCAAGCTTACCTCGGGGTTACTTTCAGAATAAGAAATATCCATCCTCCTTGTGTTTGTGTCCATAGCTACAAATGTTGTTTGTATGTAGCAACAGATAAAGTAGGACCTTCAGAAGTTGCCTTGTTGTCTGAAGTCACTTGTTGCCAGAGGAATCTAATGTGCACTCAAATATGCTGCGTTTGCACTCTCTGCAGCCCAAAATGTACATAGCCATCACCAGTCAATTAACCGTGAAGGAGGCTAAAGATTTGAATTTAGCAGGAAGGAATGTCCGTTAGCAAATTACTTTGTTAGCTTGCTTAGGTAGAATATATTAAAAACCGTGATACTTAATGAGGACTTTTCTGAAAATGACAGGGAAAAAAATGATAGGGTTTTTCTTTTTTGCTAGACATCTGGCACTTCAGATGACATCATCTCTTTCAGAAGCGTTGTCCAGATAAGTGCCAAATAGTTGACTTCGTTTATATTTTGGTCTGATTGTTCTGGTATGAATAGAAACTAAAGCTACTGAAAAAATACTCAGTTTGCTTTCTTGCTTTGAAATACCAAAGTATTACAAAAGTAACCAACAGAAAGGAAATCTTACACTGCAGATGAATTCCCTAGAATTTTGCAAGAACATTTTCAGAGAGATTTTAAGTTGGTCTTTTGCCACGTTGGATTTCCTGTTGTCTTCACCTATAAGACTCATACTGTCTGTATTTTGTGGGATTTCATGTACTAAATACTCCATGCAGCATTTTGATACCTAGAAATTTATAAACAATCACAGCTGCGTGTGTTTCTCTTCAGTGTTTTAAACAAAAAAGGAAATATTGTTATCCCTCTTTGATTTTTTTTCTTAAAAATGTGCAGTGTTGAAGCTGGAGACGTTAGGATGCAAAAAATGCAATGAGGTCTTCGGAGGTATTTCTGGGCTAGTTGAACAGTTAAAACTACTTTGCTTTCTAACACTTTCTGTGTCTGTATTTTTCCCTTACCTAGAACAATCACATATGATGGCCTGTGAAGGACTGCCTTCACAGCTTGGTGTTTTGTGGATACTTGCATAGAAAATGATGTAAATTAGTTTGTTCCCTGCTTTAAAATTACTTATAGTTTACTCTGTAAGTTTGTAAATGCTAATCGTCCCCTGGAAGTGTGAAAGGTGGTTAAACAGAAATAGCAGAGAGCACTGGCACGCTACATTGCCCTGACATCTCCAAGGTGTCCTTTTGTCCCTAGCTTCCCAGTTCTTTCCACCACCTCCTGATAGGCATTGATACAGCAGCATCAGTAGGAAAGCTACATTGCTTTGCTCCTGGCACTGTGTTTTGCGTGGCTTTAATGTGAGAAAAACCTGCAATTTCCAACCTAGGTTGTCTGAACTCCCCCAGGCAGAGCCCAGACAGAAGACATCTTTGTGTGCAGAGATTTCAAGGTCAGGAGGCATAGTTAGGACCATCCCATCTGACCTCATGAACATAACTCCCTGGTTTACACTAGAATAGGATTGCTGGCATTGGCACAGCTCCAGAGTTAAGGCTCTTCTGCAGCCAGCTTGAGCACGGACCTTGCCCCCAGAATTGTCTGTGGGCAAAACTCCGCTGAGCCCTGGCCTCAGGCTGGCTCCACAGCCAGAGGAGACCCGTCCCTCCCCACGCGGCTTGTGCGGTGTGGCCTCTTCCAGGTGGGCTCATGGGGGTGCTTGGCGTCCACAGAGATCTTGGTGGTGTCTCAGGCCCTCTTGCCGCTACAGTACATGTGTCCCTCTGTAGTGCCTCACCGTACCTGGGTTCTTGGTGGTTCTTCACATTATCTGTTGTGGTTTGGGTAAGTGGTAAAAGGTGGTCATTTAGAAGAAAGATAACATGTGATAGCACTTTCTTTACCAAGGCATGTCTTCATTTTCTATTTTACGGTTCAGATTTACACTGAGCACAATTTCTGTAACATGAGGAGCAAACAATACATGTGCAAATTAGGGAGACTAGGGAAATACCTGCTTCATATTTATACAGCAGTAGTTTTCTAAGCAAAGCGACTGAGCTTCATTAGAGAATCAATGTACTAGAAAGTAGTATTTGTACGTAAAATTCCCAGTGCTTTCCTGCTTTCCCAGACATGAAGTTGATAATGCTTGAATAATACAAAACCAAACCTTCTGTATCAAGCAAAACTTGTATTTATAATCTTTCAGTCTTTCAGTCATTCCTGAAGTGCTGCTTAGAAAATTTTGTCCTAAACACACTATTATCAGTTTTCACTGTAAATGACTGTTCTGTTACTGAATTCCAGAACAGCATATAATATAAATTAACCTGTTTTAAGAGAGGAACACTGTAGCTAAATAAAGTACGAATAATAGAAATATGGGTATTATAGAGGTGTGACTATATACATATAAAACATACTGCATTTTATATATATATATAACATTTACGTATAATTGATATAATACATAAAATCAGATTATTTTTCATTATGTAATAGTATTATATTGTGCCCAGAAATTAAAGATGCTGAGAACTGGCTTACTGAAGAAAATTGTGAAGCTATGAATTTTGTATTTCACATTGAAGACACTAAGCATGTATAAGGATAAGACATGAAAGAATATTAATACAAGATGTAAATAATTGTCATATTAATGTATACAGATATCAGACAAAATTCTTCAGTAATACAGAGTGGTTTTCTGCAATATTTAAACATTATTTATGGGTTAGATCTAATTGCAATATTTACATTAACTGTGTTTTAGATATCTGATATCCATGTTACTGGAGAGTCAGAGGACATGTCTGCGAAAGAGAGACTGCTCCTGTGGTCACAGCAGACAACTGAGGGTTATGCTGGAATGCGTTGTGAAAATTTCACTACCTGCTGGCGTGATGGAAGATTATTTAATGCCATCATTCATAAATACAGGTAAGTACTCCATTTGTTCTCTTGGAAAATGTTAATTACAGCATTTCAGTGTACATACAGAGAGGGCTCTGTGGTTTATGCCTGTAATAGCACTGCAGCTGTGGAGATGACACTGTCTTTTTGGGGCCACTCCTGTTTAACATCTTTATTGATGATCTAGACGAGGGGATCGAGTGCACCCTTAGTTGGTTTGCAGATGACCCCAAGTTGGGTGGGAGTGTTAATCTGCTCGAGGGCAGGGAGGCTCTGCAGAGAGACCTGGACAGGCTGGAGCCATGGGCTGAGGCCAACTGGAGGAGTTTCAATAAGGTCAAATGCCGGGGGCTGCCCTTGGGCCACAACAACCCCCAGCAGCGCTACAGGCTTGGGGAGGAGTGGCTGGAGATCTGCCAGTCAGAGAGGGACCTGGGGGGGTTGATTGACAGCCGGCTGAACAGGAGCCAGCAGTGTGCCCAGGTGGCCAAGAAGGCCAATGGCATCCTGGCTTGTGTCAGCAACAGCGTGGCCAGCAGGGACAGGGAAGGGATCTGACCCCTGTACTCGGCACTGGTGAGGCCGCACCTCGATTCCTGTGTTCAGTTTTGGGCCCCTCACTCCAAAAAGGACATTGAATGACTCGAGCGTGTCCAGAGAAGGGCAACGGAGCTGGTGCAGGGTCTGGAGCACAGGTCGTACGAGGAGCGGCTGAGGGAACTGGGGGTGTTTAGTCTGGAGAAGAGGAGGCTGAGGGGAGACCTCATCTCACTCTACAGCTACCTGAAAGGAGGGTGCAGAGAGCTGGGGATGAGTCTCTTTAACGAAGTATCAAAGCAATAGGACAAGAGGTAATGGCCTCAAGTTGCGCCAGGGAAGGTTTAGACTGGATATTAGGAATCATTTCTTTACAGAAAGGGTTGTTGGGTGTTGGAATGGGCTGCCCAGGGAGGTGGTGGAGTCCCCATCCCTGGAGGTGTTTAAGAGTCGGGTTGACATAGCGCTGAGGGATATGGTGTAGTTGGGCACTGTCAGTGTTGGGTTAATGATTGGACTAGATGATGTTTAAGGTCTTTTCCAACCTAGTTGATTCTGTGATTCTGTCTCTTCCTGGGCAATTCCCTGCTCTTTGGAGTCAAAGGATGCCTTATTAGCCCTTGTGTGTTCCTTCTTCCTCAGAGGAGTATCAGTGTGAATCCTGCACATCTCTCATGGGGCACCTCCACACTGCTGAGAAGAATGTGGCTGGGGTTCAGTCTTCTTCATGGTCTCTTTCTGTCATACTGACATTTAAGTATAGGCAGCGTAGAGGCAGAGCTGATCACCAAAGTCCAAAACTGCACTGCTGGTGAAAGCCATCAACTACTGCATGACCTGAGATACGCCTGGGATCCTCATATTCTTCCCTGTATGACTTTAACATGGCCCTGGAGCCTAGAGCTTCTTCAGTGTTTCTGCTTGGAGCCCAGATCTACTCTGAGATGTGTCTCTTGTAAAATGGCAGGGCATTCTCATGGAAAACAGGACTAGCTGACTTAAATGTTCTCAGTCTGAGAAGGGAATTGTGCTACTGAATGCTTTTGTGATGACACTGTTACAAAGTTAAAGAGGCACTGGTAGAACCACTGGTGGCTATGGATAGATGCTAAGGGATATGGTATGTTAACTTGAAATACTGTTGAAGATGTTTGCTGACAGGAGAGGATTTCTAATGCTGGATTCTAAGTAAGAACAGATCACTCTTGATAAAACTGACTTTGGCATCAAAGCTGATCAGAGGAACAAGATTTAAGATCATTGCTGTGCTCAGTGTTTCCTCTTGGTTGGCAACATCTCTGTTTTTTATGGGTTTTTTGTTCCTAAATTAAATGAAGATGTTCGTGTCTTAGAGGACCACATGAGAGAGTATTCTGGCTACTGGGCTAATTAGTGTGTAATGACTTGTCCCTCTCTGCACAAGGCTTACAACTTTCTGGGTTTATTATAGCATGTATAGTTTGTGCTGTATGCCCTGGGTCATATCATAAGGAAGTTTGAGGGTATGTGACTTCCTTGGTGCAGTGGTTTAGGCCGTGCCGGGACTCAAGACCATGTTGCCATTATCCCTCCCCCACCCTCGGACCAGATAGGGCAGGGAGTGAGATACAAACCCTGGGGTTGAGATAAGGAAAAATTTAATACAACAGTGTAACAAATAATAAACCAAACAATAACAATAAACAGTAATAACAATGAACAGGACAAGAAATATACAAAGATATACCACAAGGATACAGCAGAGAAGGGCAGTGAGGAGGAACAAAAGCTGTCCCTGCTCTTCCTGTGCTTGGGCACCTGGACCTGATGTTAGCAGTCAGCATGGTATTGAATAACCCGGCTAGAGCTCCCTCCCCACTGCTGGGAAAACTTAACCCTATCCTAGCTGAACCAGGACCCCTGGTATAATAGTGAAGGAGTGTACCAAGGAGAGACAAATTTGGTATGTTTCAGTGCAGCTTCAGGGGACAGACTGAGCAGATTATTCTGGTTTTGGATTTGCTCTTGTGGGACCATTTGGCTCACCACAGAAAGAAGCCTAGGCAAGGAACATGTATATGGTACGGGGACTAGGACACTAAAGTAAAATGGGAGATGAGTCAAGCAGATGCAGCCTTTTCCTCACTTACTGTGTAGAGAGGCTGTAAGCATATCATACAGTGCTTTGAGTCCTAGAGCAGTTAGCTGTGGCACTGCATAACTTCATGGTAAAATGAAGCTGCATCTGAATCAATGAGGTCTTTTTCTGAATATGCTTCTGTTCTGGTTAGCCAGTCAGGGAGGAGGTGCATGCCAGCAAGAAAGTCTTCTTTTAGTAACACTGGCAGGACAAAGGGAAATAGCTGGCAAAAGACTAGACTGTTTTACTTTGGGACAGAGCAGCCAAAAGAATGAACATAGCACAGCAAGTATTTGAAAAAATAAACAATTTGAAAGATACAGAGAGAAGGGAGGGAAAAAAGGAAGTAGCTTAATGAGATGGAATAATTTAAACTATTTCCCAGAGCCTTTACAGCTCAGCAACTAGTAGTTGTGGTACAGATCAGTTAATAAATAATGAAAAACTTGAATTCTGTCCTCTGTCTGGAAATGTTAATCCCTTGGGATATGACTGAGTACCTGCAGTTGTTTTGTTGGAGCAGTGTTTCTGGCAGTGCCCTGTGAGTTTCAGGCACAGCATTTCAGCAGGGAAGCACAGGCACCTTTGACACGAGTGCATTGCACAAAGCAGATGATTCAGTGGCTGAGGAGCAGAGTCCCCATTTTGTGTGCTCCTGTGCCAGTTTCCATTTAGTTTATCCTCTTCCTGTAAACAAAACTTCTCCACCTAAGGATCCTGTGTCCTACTCAGGAATGTTTACTGTCCTTATCTGATGTCTTTCTGCTGTGAGAGATTACAGATTCTTGGACTCTGTCTTGCTGATTAAATCAGTGAGATTCTTCCACTGATTTCAGTGAATTTCTGTTTCTTTCCTTTGCCATTTTGTACCATTAAAACAGCAATAATAATTTCCAGCTGTTGCTCACAAGATAGGAATGGTCTTCCCAAACAGTTGTCTGATATTTTTAACTACAGTGTTTTAGTTCAGAGAGCTCTTCTAAAGAATGGTTTCTGTTCTGAGCAGTAAGTAGGTTAAACACTAACAAAATGTGCACATTTCTGGCAGTGGTTCTCCATGTGCTCCGTTTGTCTGTTTTAGTAGCTCCCAGTTTGTGGATCGCCAGTGGTCTCAGGATCTAGGCTGAGCATCCTGCATATGCCACCGGCTAGTGTGCTCCACCAGGGTGGGTGACCAGGACTCCCTGCAGTAGCGGGTCCCCACAGAGGGTCTGTCAAGGCAGGGCCTGGCAACCGGCGTCTGCCCCACTGCCCCAGCCAGGGACAGGGAAGCTGGGGAGCACTGGGGCAGCCCTGGGCATCGGGCACGTCCCTGGGGGTGAGCTGAGGCTGGTAGGATGTGAGCCCACAGGTATGCTGCACCACTGTGGGGGCCAGAAGTGAAAGCACCAGCACCTTCTGGAGGACAGGAGCCACACTCTCTCTGAGCTGAACCTGGGCACAGACAGGCAAACCCCGTGCTCACAGCCCTGACACCATGGTTGGGAGACCTTTTCTGGATGCTCCATCGGGAACACAAGATGTACAGGTCCAGCATGATTCCTACAATCAGTCATCCATCAGACAGGGAGATGTCACTGTCCAGTTCTACATGACAGGGGTCTGGAGTAGCAGGTTATAATTACCTCCTTTCCAGGCATAAGCAATTTTTTAAATTGCAAATACACACCAACTTCAAGACTTCAGGAAATTGCAGAAGCTGTGGAGGGCTAGACAAGGAGCTGGGCTGTGGATCAGGCATCAGTGAGCAGGAAGCCTCTCCCCTTGGGAGGACTGACAGCCTGCCTGCTCTTAACGTCAGGTGAAGATTCTTCCATCTGGGCTGCCGTTAGTGGTCTCCATTTTTTTCTGTCCTGCCACAGGATCCCAGCACCTTTGGTTCAAGCCAGCTAAGAGTTATGATGCAGAAATGCAGGAGCAGTGCATGGATTTGCTATTGGATCCCTGCTCTCCCCAAGGTGTGTGGGAGAAGCAGGGTAAGACCGACATTTCCCTGGCATGATTAACTGCACATCTCGGTGCAAATCAGCAGGCCGGTGTGTGGCAGCTGGGTGAGCCAGATTCCTCCCCGTGTCCCTGCCCTGTGTGCAGCTGCAACTGTGCTTCCAGCACCAAGCTGGGGGACGCAGGCAGCGTGCAGGCAGCTTGCACACGCTGGATCACGCGCGCTCCAGTCACTCACCTGCTCTCCCGAGCAAATGCAGGATATTTGTTTTCTTTCCTCCCGAGCAACAAGGGTTAGGTTGTCAGAGGTTTTTGTAAGCGCCTTCAGTCACTTTCTCTCTTACCTCTGCTAAGAGCATGAATCAACTTCCAGTGATTATGCAGTATTCCTTAAATCAAGGGAAGTAATTTTATGAATGAGAGACATAAGAGGAAAAAATTACTCTGTTTGAGGTGTTTGACTCCCTATACATCTTGATTTTTTTTTTTTTTCCTTCCAATTTAGGAAAATGTAATTTGTTTTTGCGTGAGAAGTTTGCTTATGTTTTCAGGAGGTTCCAACAGTCTGTGTTTATAATTGAAGATTACTTGCTGAGCTTTTAAATCCCTGGGAAATGAACAGGGATCCACGCTGGACTCAAGAACTGCCTCAGGGAGCTCAATTGCTGGTCCTGGATTTTGATTTTAATGTTGCTATTCTGTGTGAATATTTGTTCTTACATATAAAGACCAAATAAAATTATAAAATTGAAAAGTCAGTTTTAATAGTAAATATTACCAGTTTTGGTATTTGAATCATTTCAGTTAAATATATCAGCTTTGAGACTGTTTTTTGAACCTCCACACCTTCAGATCTGTGATCAGGCCATTAGTTAAAGCTACAGCTACACTCAGGAGATTTGAGAGCATGCTGTTTGTCTCATCTGTTATGTAATTGGCCTTTTATAGCTTAATTTTAATGTGTGTGTGTGTTATTTGCTTCAATATGTTGTGTTTGAAGAAGTCTGGCTTCAGGCAGTTTCAAAAGTACGTGATATTTCTTTCATACCATCATATCATACGTAGCAAAAACATGTAAGACAGACTTCAAAGTTGGAGTATGACTTTAATCAGCGTGTAATGCCCCGATTTTCCTGGAAGAACACCTGCAGTCAACACACTGGGGTCCTCATCTTGCAGCTCTGTCACCTCATGGATTTGTAGTTCCTAGACTGTGTTTTAGGTAAATGCTCTTGAGATGCATTTTAATTTTTTTATATACATGCCTTTTGCCCAGGAAGAAGAAATACTAATTTTTTAGCACTGTATCCCATTGTTAAAATATATAGAAACAGTTGCTGTCTATAGAGAATGAAGGCTATTCTTCTTTCCTTAGGAGTAGCATGCCACATTTGAGCTAGTAATTGAAATTGTAGATCTGTATTACACTTTGCAGATACCTCTATTTTGAAGCAAAGGAAATTCAAATAAAAAGTTATACCAAAGTAACAAAGTGCTGGTTTTTGACCTCAGACTCTCCTGAGCCTTTGGTACCTAAGGACTAAAGGCAATTTCAGTTAAAAAGTGTCTGAAAATGGAATTTAAGAAATAGCAAAAATACTAGCTATAAGATTTACAGTTAACTGGCACCTATATAGACAGTTTCTTAAGGACAGTGGCTACTGATACACAGAAAACAGACCTGATTTTATACCAGCTCATGTTACTTTCTCAAGAAAAAAAGTGAAGTATGGTGAATGGGAAAAGAAGATTAATGTCAGACATGCATGCTTTTTTGTAAAAATGTGTGCACTCCTTCCTATATTATTTTGTTCTCTTATAATTTTTATAATAAAGAAGTAATTTTGCTTATAGCATTTACAAAAGGAGTTCCAGCAAGAGCACTATGTTCTTGTGTAACTAGATAATAGCATTTAATGAGTAGCCCCAGTGGTGCCTGAATGATGAAAACCAGCATCTGTTCAGGAAGTTCTGCAAGCTCAGTTCCCAGATAAAGCCATGGTTTCAAATCTCAGGTGTTAGATCTGTTCTGGTAAATGAAGCAGGTCCAGCCCTAGCTCTCTGGCCCTGTGGATAAGCGGTACAGCAGGGCTTGTGTCTGCATGGCTGAACTCTCCCCTCTGTTCCCCAGACAGGGGTGCAGTCTCTTGAGAGCAGTCCTAAGTCAGTGTTACTACTTGAACTGGGCTCATGCATTGCCTGGGAGGGTGTGGGTTGCAGTGGGTCGTGCTGTGGGAAGGACTAGCAATTACAGAGCCATGGGCCCTTGATCTGGCCGCCTGTACTCTTTGAGCATAACATGTCCAGTTAGATCTGGACTTTTAGGTGAATTTCAGCAACCATACAAAATGGGAAAGATGCTGGTTAGGGAAAAGAGTGGATAAACCATGTTTAGGTCAGGCAGGAGCCTGACAAGCAAGCAAGGGCTGTAGTGTACACATGAAGGGTTTGAGACAAGATAACAAGCGAGATTATTTCATGTAATGCTATGCCAGGGTTTGATGAGACCACATACAGAGAGTTGTCTACAAATTTTGGCACCACCTAACAAGAATAAGTGTTAGAAATACTGTAGAGAGTGAAAGTGGTGATAGAGTTCAAAGGGGTGCATTTTGAGCACAAGCTTGAAGAAAAAGATATTTTACTGTATTGTTAAAGAAATATGGGGATCTGATCCAAAGTAGCCTTTGCTACTGGTAAACTTTGTGCAAGACCTTAACAATGCCTGTAGTTTTAAGTTATGTACAGTTTAGAGAGAGTGAGGAGAAAATTACTACTATTCCCAAATGAAAGAGGAACAGAGACTAACAGTGAATGCAGCACTGAAGGAGTGTAGGTATGATGAGTGCTTCACGTGGGAGGAAGAGGAATAGAAGCTGCAGCAATGTGTGTGTCCCCAAAGGAAGTAGTACGGTGACAGCTCCATAAATGCTGAAGTGAGAGAGACAAATTTTCCAGGGTCACAGTGCTTTTCTTTTGAAATCTTACTATAACAACTCCATATGCTTTCAGAAATACTTAGCGGATGTGTTTTGGAGTGAGGTATAGCAAGCTAGATTCCTGCCTGTTAAATAACTGTTCTGCTTTAGAACAAGCTGTTTCAATTTGCTGTGTATGTATAGTTAGTTGAACACTAAGCTCCTGGCCAGCAGTACATGTGGCATCCCTCTGATGTTAAAACATGTTGCAGGTAATCAGGTACTGACATGAATACATTCCTTAAGGGGAGCGATAGTGATGCGTCAGTTTGCAATAACACGTTGAACACCCTTGGGGAATGAATGAGAAAGAAACTAACTATTACACAGTGTCAAGCTTTAAAATGCTAGGGGATATGTTTTAAATAAAGAGATTAGTTGGGTCTGCTAGTTTTAGCTTGTCATTTTGTGACTTTTAATTTATTGTTACCCAGTTTTAACAAAAAGAAAATGTGAGTTTGGTTGCCTTGTCCCCCGCTTCCCACCCGCCTCATTGTTCAGAAGCATGGCTGTTACTGTTTTCAACAGTTTTTGTATATAGAAGAAATGAACTTGGCATGAAGAATTGGCAATTTGTGAAAATTTAAACAGCATTTAGGATGATTAGTGACAAGCAGGCATGCTTTTAATGTTACTTGTCTGAGTATGCATATACATATAGATTTAGAAATAGCACGTAATCTCAGCTGCAGTTTAATTGAATGCCCTCTGAAAAATTCTGTGATGGCTCTTGGTAAAGGCTATATTAAAATAGTACTGGAAGCGGGCCTGCAATTTTAACATCTTCTGTTGTGGTGGTGGTTAGCCTTCGTAGGTATTAGATGGAAGACTTCCAGGAAGTTGGGTTGATTAATTTCAGATCTGGACTTAAAATGATCCCTGTGTATGTTGTGCTGGATCCTACGGCTAAATAGCAGCCGAATGAAAGATGAGAGCTTTCTTTTTGCAATAATTGAGAAGTAAAAATTTGGGATGAAATAAAAGCTTTTTTCTTGCTTAGGCCAAATGGGAATAAACAAAAGTTAAAATTTTGGATTGAAAGGCCAGTTTTTTATTCCGGTTTCATGTGTGTCTTACTCTTTGTTTGGTAAAGACCGGGATACCTAAGGGCGTCAGAAGTCTTTATCCAAAAGGGTACGGTGTCTGAATAGTGGTGGCGTATGTGCTGATGATAAATCCAACGGGGTGAGGTCTTGGTCTTCTGGCAAGGCCTTTTGCAAATTTGTGGCACAGGGAAAACTAATTGCCTCCAAGGAAGGATGGCACAAGGAGCCTTTGGGAAATCTTTTGAACTCATTGTGGTACCTCACCCTTCTTCCCTGTTGGTAACTGTATTAATCCCACTGGGAAGCTAGTGTGTCAGGCAGTTGCTGCTGGGGTCTGGAGAATTTTCTCAGGGAATGCAACAGAGAAATAATTTGGTTGGGTTTCTTCATTGTCTTTTTGGTATTCAGACACTCCATGGAAAGGTACATTATTTATGGCTATTTCTGTAGATTGCACAGTGTGGATTGAGGTTAACAGCTATGAGCCTTGTTCCTATTTAAAATTTATCATGGGCAAAAAATTGCCAAAGTTACTATACTGTTACTGCTTTTGTAATGACAAAACCATCTCATATACAAAGAGAATGTAAAATCTCTTTTTAAAGCTAGTGAAAGGAATTTCCATTCATGTGTATACTGAGCTTGAAATCTACATTGCAAACTTGCTGTCAAGTTGTGATTAAGCATGTCTAAAGCTGAACTCAGTGTTTAACTAGTAGGTCTTTGATGTTACAATGCCTCAATTGTGTCTTTATCTAAATCAATTTGTATGGCAAGTTACAGGTAAAGTTTTGCTATGCTAACAAAGGTGGAACAGGAGGCTTCAGTAGGTTTATTAAACTCAGTGCTTGTCAAATCAAAAATATGCACAAGCAAAGAAATTATCTGAATTAGCTGTGTATATTGTTCGGAACTAAATTAATAAATCAGGGTACCTGAGGGCTTTTTTTCTTTATTTTTAGTGCAGCTGAAACATTCATTCTTCTATTGGAAGTCTTGATATAACATGTTGGGATGTCTGAAGAAGAGATGGGAAATGTATCTGTAAATAGTGTGCCCTTGTTACAGTGTTTTCAGCTCACTGTCACTTACAGTAATTTTATTTCAGAATTATCTATTGTATCTGAAAATTTATATGAAAAATTATGAAAAAGATGCACAAAAGAGCGCTGAAGACTTCATATCACATGAGAATTTTTTGACTCCTGAGGGAATAAAAAGACATGATTGTTCATCTTCAGAGAGGCATTGAGTGAAATCTAGAGAGACACATAAAATAATAGTACAGGCATTCCTGTCATACCAACACAAGACAAAACCAAAAAGACTGTACTCGTCATAATGATCATGTGAAATACATTAGCACAGTATGTCATTGAGGCTGGGGACCTGTGAAGCTTGAGAAAAGAATTTGCTATATACTTGTACAAACAATATGCAGAGCTGTCTTCAGCAGCATGCTTTTTGGCTTATCACAGTTGTAAGGATAAAAGTTTTCCGTAATGACAGTTTTCAATTTGAAAATTGTTTGCATTTTCCCTGGCTTCTGAAGCTCAGCTTCACCCAGTGGTTTGATGTGTTGGGGTAATTTTTGTGTCCCCATGTCATGTGTTAGTTGGAGATGTTATTGTAAGCTCTACAGTTGAACAGTCATTTCAGTCTCACATTTGATATTACATTAAATATTTTCCGTATCTCCCCCCTAAAAAAGAGATTTCTGAACAGTAGTCAAATATTTATGTAACTTATTTCAAATAGTCTGTATCACTTGGCCAAGATAAAATAATTTCATGGAGTACTTTTCACCTGCTTTCACCTTTAAAATTCTAGTCAAGTGCTAAATGATGAGCTACCAGACATGCCATGCCATGCATCTCTTTAATTACAGTGGTAAAATTTTGGTAGCCTTTTTGAATTTGTTTCATATTAATTGAATGCGAAAGTGTTCAAGAAGTCCTAAGCAAATCTGCAGTAATCATTGTCATTGAGTCTGTGAGAGCCAGTTAAGCAGTTCTGCACTTAAAATGTACATCACTGCTTTACTTTTCTGCAAGTGTCAGTCTTAAAACATGCATGTTCACTGAGGCGGAACATTTCATGTCAGTTTTGCAGTTATCTAAACTTCTGCTTAGTGTGGTCAGTAGATATGGCTCGCTCTGAAGTAATTCCCGGATTCTGAATAGCTTGCTAGGTAGGTTGCACTAGATGCATTATCCAGATTTCCACTGACTACGATAAAATACATATATACACTTGCAAGTATACACCTAAATTAGGTGTCTGGATCTGGAGCTGAATCTCACCCGTTGTTACTTTTCTCATCCTCATACACATGTAATAAGAGACCTTGTAATCCTGGGAAAGTATGAAAGTTGGAGGCTCTCAAATCTTTCTCTGTTCTTTGTTGTCATGTCTGTATGAATCTGTTAAGAAGAACCAAAACTATTCTTCATAAAAGTTACAGTCTACAGTTAATATCCTGTGAATGCTTGAGGCTGGTGACTGGTGACCAGACCTGACTGCACATTATTCTGTGCAAACCTTTTCTGGGCGACTCCACTTAAGTGTTGCAACTATAGATTAAAAGTCCTGCTTGTCCTTTGACTGACCATTTCTTCTGAAGGACAGCTGCAGCCAGTTCTTCATTTAGATACTCCATGACACTTAAGTCCATGATGAATCTTTCATGTTTAATTTTCTAGCTTTTCTATCTACTCTAATGCTTGTGAGTAGTGTGCAAAACTGTCCATCTAGCAGACACATGAACCGAACGACCAGTGCTGCAAGCAGAAAAGGTCACCTGGTTCAGATGTCTGGACATCTGATTCAAAACTTTTGCCAGTTGCAGTCATTGTCATGGAAATCAGTGCTCACATTTCTGTACTGGGTTCTGAGACTGAAGGATTCTTTCCCAACATAGAGCAAAAAACTCAAGCTAGAAAACCTTCTCCATGTCTGATGGTTGTCTGTAGATCCTTCTGAGACAAATCTACAATTTTTTAAGGAATCCAGAGCTTCTTACAATGTGGTGGCCTAGTGTATAGTGGAAGATAGTGTTGACTTAGGAGTCAACATGGTACTTTATTCAGCATGGGGTTTTTGACATCAAGGAACCTGCTACAGAACCCCGTGCTGTGTGTCCGTATTGTGGTCACTGATTCTGATGATGGAGGAGATCTGTTCCTTCCTAATGTCCCAAAGTCATACTTGCTTGCCATTTTTGAGGAGAAATTCTCCTCTTTCTCTTTTCTAAGTGGTTGGACTATGTGGAAGGAAATCTGAACTACTCTTCTCCCTGGAACTTGGGTTTCTATGTTCTCTGAAATTGGGTTACTGAACCCAGCTAGTCCTATATGACCTTTTTTTCCCGAAGCTATGGCATCCTTTATATTGAAGCTCCCATGTCATAATGGAAAAAAGATCAGGAAAGTAACTGTGGTAGTCACATGCGTTAGCAGAAGGTACCTCCAACAAAATAACTAGATCTCATGGTCATGACAGTGTACAGAGCACTACATCTGTAAACATTGAGCATCAGTGTCCACAAGAACAGTACATGTTATCTGAAGTCCAGAAGTCGTTCCCGCTGTAGTGATACATCAGTCTTTCCAAAGCAGGCTCTTTGGCAAACTCTTTTGGACAAGACCTAGATTTGTACCTGATGTACTGTTAAGGGATAGGTTAAATGGTAGGCATTACTATGTAGTAGGTTAAAAAATAAATAGATTTTGCTTCATCGTCTCATTTGTAGAGTTCCTGGGAAAATAACAGGAGATATATGTTAGAAGAGACAGAGCTAAAATTACCATTTTACATGGACATTTCCTATTTTATGATTTCCTTTTTTTGCAATCTTTCTGGTACTAACCAAGATCTCTAGAGTAGATAATATATTTATTGCGTTCCCTTCTGACATATGTGTTGAATCCTATCCTATATGTGTTCTATCCTACAGAAAAGTCTCTATTACTGTCTTTTTAAAAAAATTGTTTTATGACTATGTATTCTGGCATGGTCTTTAATTTGTTTGAGTAATCCTCCCATCCCTGAAAAATGCATGAGTCTTTCCTGGCACCCATCCTTTTCAGTTGTCTGTGAACAGTGAAGCAATGGGTTTGTTTAATTTTTATTAGCATTTTCTAATTACAGCAGTGGAAAAGCTAACTTGACTATAGTGATATGTACACTTCACTCTGCATCTTCAGTCATGTTTCTGAGAGTTCTGCCTGAAGCTTACTATATTAGTATTTCTGCTTAATATAAGCCCAGAAAGTAATACCCTTTTAGTACCAGGTATTACTCAGGCAGTGTACAGAGTTTTGACTGAAATGGAGTTAGCTTAGATGGTTCTTGTAAATAACTTCAGGCTTGTTAGTTAGTCTTCTGAATTTGATAACAGTATTTTCATGTGGAATATTACTCTGATGTATGTATGTTTTAATAAAGTTAAACATTGTAACTTGAGCAACTGTCATTCGGGAACAGTGAAGAGAAGGATGTGATTTCTTCATTGACTGGGAATATAAAAGTTCAGTTAAATGTCTTTTTCCACTCTGAAACATCAAATTCCTTTCAAATCTAACCTTTTGTTTTAATGGGCAAATATCATAGTTGCTAGTTTGGATCTTGAACTGTTTTACTTATGTTCTGGCTATGGGAAAATCTACATGTGCCTAACTTTATTATGCACAACTCTGATTCCAAGGAGTCTTTGCATAGTAGAAAGCTTGCATTTGATCCCTGTAACTTGCATTATAAACCCCTTCATTTCTTTATGCTGTCTAGCAGATACTGTTCACTTGCTTCTCTTTGTGGTGCTAGGTATTTGTTTTCTTGAATTTTTTCAGCTTCCTAATTGAAGCAGTATTAATCACACCTTTTTTTCCTCACTTCTGATACAAATTGTGTCTAATTTCTAACACCTACACTAAGGTCTCAAATGAGGCACCAGTCTTTTTATAAATGAAATGATTAATGACTTGCAGTGGGGAGCCAAACCCTTTGATTTAGGTGCGGCTGCAGCAGAAGCATCTCTTTTGCATGGAATGTTCCAACTCGGCTGGTCTTTGGGATGTTTATATGTGTGTTTTGATGGCAAGGCCCCAGCCCACTGAAAAATCTGTTGTAAGATGACTCACAATATTATGACAGAAGGTAGAGTCATCGTCTTTTACTTACAGCACATTTAATTTAATTTGTTCTTGACTGTGTATAAAACCACTTAATAGTGCTAGGCAAATTGATATAAAATATATTTATAATATATGACAAATAGCTTCTACAAAACTCATGTATTTTCTTTTTAGCCTTAAAAATGAAAATGTTTGCCGTGATGGATGATGATGCTTTTAAGACAAATAAATATGTATTACAAGGATATTCATCACAACTGCAGTTTAAGCAGTTAGTAGTCAGTTGTTTCAGAATTCAAAGGAGGAATGAAATACTAAAGATACTGGAAAATATTTGTGAGTCTTTATCATACAGCCCCACAACACTCACTGCACAATCTGTGCTTATAGTAATGGATTCTTTTGATTCTTCAGAGAAGGATGCTGATCAGTGAACAGCACTGAAATCCACATGTGTGTGCTCAAATGCAAATTGCCATATACACAGTTAGTGGACAGGTATCTCTGCAAGCTTACAGCAGATAAAGATTACTTTTATTTTTATTTAAAATGCTGAGAAAACACTCTTAAAATGAACAATGTGTCAATCAGTGTTTTCCTGAGCCATAATTTTTTGACACATTTTTCTGGGACTTAAAAAAGGCTTTTACTGAGATCTGGGAGGTAAGCTCCTTTTTCGATGGCTCTGCAATGTTTCCCTCTATTATCTGGGAAGAGGAAGGGGTGACCTGCAGAGGGTGGAGGCCCCAAGTCTCTGGCAGTGTGCACTTCCCGTGGCCATCACCAGGTGATTCTGTATACAAGTTATAAAAGTCAATGCCTATTGAGCCTTCTGTCTGCTTAAAAAAACCAATTCAAATTGTTCATAAACAAATACTGTCTTCTGTAGTATTTTCTGGTAGATCAAGACGTTAGATAAATATGGACTATTTAATCTAGTTCAGTATGCGATGTGCTAAATCCATAATTGACTGAAAACATCAGTATTTGTTGCAGTTTTCCCTTGTTCTTAAAAGGAGAACTGGAATAATCCTATGCTGGTAGGAGTTGCCGGGATGGGACAGTATGTTTAAAAGGAGGGGAGGCATCTCACAGAGTGGTCTTTTCAGATGGGGGGGATGAAGCCACAACACCAGTGTAAAATGATGTATTATACAACAGCAGTTCTTTTGATTTTTACCTGTATTGCAGTGGGGAAAACCTTACCCCTTCTTCATCTAAATGAAAGCTTTATTTTAAAGAGATTTTCTTGTCAGTGTCTCTGCAGCTTGCAGCTCATTAGTCAATGATTTTACAATAACTTGTCCTTTCTTGTTCTGAGTTGGCAATTGGACAGGCAGTTGAAGTGTTTCTTGGGCCATTTTTATCAAGTGTGAAACAAATGTAAAGAAGGCAGGTGAAAAAAAAAACCAAACCAAACCAGCAGTGTACACTTACAGAAAACGGCTTCTCTTGTCAGAACTGTGCTGTGAAAGCAATCTTTATTACTCATACCGTCTCCATTATTGTGGTTGAAGTAAGAAACTGGCATGCTGTTTCCTTCTCTAGTATTGTCTTTTATTTTGCATGGATTTTCTGTGCTGCTAAGAGCAACAGATGATACTGGTTTCTTTGTGTTGTCTTTATTGCACTGAAATACAGAGAAGAATGGCGTGAGCTTGATCATGCCCCCACTAAGCATATTGGAAGTGGAAAGTCCCCCTGGGTTAGGAGGATTATGTTTCCACTTAAATTGTATTATTAATTAAATGTTCTTTCAAGAAATAATAGGTGCAGTATTATTATCTATCTTGTAGGTTTGTCTTCTCATGAGCACAAGGAAACCAATGATTCTAAACAGCTGAAAAGAAACACATTTTTATTTACAGTACCTTGTAGTTAATTCAAAGGCAAGCTTGTGTGGAGTTTCCCAAAGTTAATGCCATTTTGTGATCAAGGGAATTTGGGGTGTTGCCAAATGAAAAGTTATAATTTGTTTTGAACAGTGTGATATTTATCAGTTTTATTTCTCTCTGTTGCAATTATTTAAACCTCCTGCTAGGTAAAACTAAGAAAATAGTTTCTCTAGAAACAAAAATGAGAAAATTTAAGGATTGAATTGTTCACTAATGCTTATATGTCATACGTTTCTTCTTTTGGGGTTTTGGTTTAGATTTTTTTCAGTGTGAGTCTAGTTTTCAGTACCAAAGGTTTCAGACCCTTGTGACTCTAGTTGGCTTCAGAAGGATGAGTTTTTGCTCAGCATCTTTGAAAATCCCTTCTTCCATTTAGTTGTTATGGCTAAAAGAATTCCCAGTAGTGAAAGAGTCGGAGAGTAACACACTCTGCCCTGAGGATTGCAACATCTAAAAGCCAAGCACCACATAGCAAATCTAAAGGGCAATATTAATTTTGTAGTTTTACATTCATTTAAAACATTACAGTAGTGATATTGGTACAGGATAATATGGATCTTAAGCCAATCTTATCTATAAATGTTTTTAAGAAGAGTATTTCATTAAAACAAGAGTGTTGTGGCTGGCAGTGGAGTTTAGCAGGGTGAAGGTGTTGAGGTACATGGGGTTGAGGGTTTTCTAAAAGACCTCTGACAGCAGTGTTAATATGAAAGCAGGGCTTCAGTGCAGTTGAAAAAGACTTATTTAAAGCCCAGTGTAAGAGTACTTGTCTTCCAGATTAAAAGTGATGTTTTTGTGACTGAACTTGTTATGGGTTCTGGCATGTGCTGAAGACTTTGATGCAGAATGTCTAAAAACTTGTAAAGGCAGTAGAAACTAACTTACTCATGTAGATGAGTCCTAAAGAGAAGAGCATGTTTAAGCTCCTCAGTGGCAGTGGAAAGGACAAGCTGTGATAATACAATGGCAATGCACATGAATAAAAATGCATAAGAAAAAAATTTAAATATATATGTAAGTGATGGTTAGAAACTTCAGCTTGTAAATTAAGAATTGACAGTGTTGTAGTTGCCTGCTGCTTGTGTTTATCACAGCACTCACTTCAGCTTGTTCACATGATTGTAATTAAATCCTTTTTTATTGAAAACTATTGCTGTATCCGTCCATGTTCTCGGTTTGATTTACAAATACGGCAGTGATTTAAAACTGATAAAGAGTTGTAATCAAGTGTTACTGTTTTTATTTGACAGGCCGGACCTGATAGACATGAATACCGTTGCTGTTCAAAGCAACCTTGCAAATTTAGAACATGCTTTTTTTGTAGCAGAAAAACTTGGTGTTGCCAGACTTCTGGATCCTGAAGGTAAGATAGCTATAAAGGGCTTTTCAAAAACCCTGACATTAAAATAAAATCCAAACTGTATGCAGGTTGTAGCATATTTGTGGGCATTCTTACAGCTACGTGATAAAACATTGTTCTGTCTTGCTCTTTTAGATGTTGATGTTTCCTCACCTGATGAGAAGTCAGTAATAACTTATGTGTCATCACTTTATGATGCATTTCCCAAAGTACCAGAAGGTGGTGAAGGCATTGGTGCAAACGTAAGTAGGAGAAAAATACTTGTGCAGTGTGTGAGCTTCATTAATATGATTCTTGTTTTCAGCTCCAGAATGATAGCTGGATCTTCTGTAGGACTGCTGTCACATTTTCTTTAATATGATTTTCTAGGTTGAGATTTTTAGAGGCTTAGCAGCTCTTCCATTATTTGGACATAAAAATATTTGTGCAGACAGCTCAACTGAAAACAACATACCTGAGGTTGGAAAAGGATAAAGTTCTTACTTTTCTGTAAATTGTGCCTCTCTAATTCTCAGCACTTTGGTATTTATTAAATTAGAAAATTTTGTGTTTTCAGTGGAATTATTTGGGACCAAAACTGAAAACTTAAAATCATGTATTTGGAAGCTTTAAGTGAGCTGTAGTGAGCAAGTAAATACTGTTTTGGAATTGCAGAGTTTAGAAACCTCTTTTCTATGTGTATGAAGACCTCAGACTTCAAAGATAAAGCAAAAATGAGTTCTGAGATTATTTTCTTCTGATCTGTAATTTGGGTTGTACCTTGATAGGATGTTGAAGTCAAATGGGTTGAATATCAGAATATGGTGAACTACCTCATGCAGTGGATCAGACACCATGTCACGATAATGTCTGACAGAACATTTCCCAACAATCCTGTGGAATTGAAGGTGAGGTGTGGCATCTTAAACTCCCTTGTTGGAATGAGAATTTATCTTACTGACTAAAAGCATTCTTGAACAAATGAAGTGCTTGTTGATTTATACAATCAAATAATCTGTAGAACAGTACTACTCCTTAACCTTTTCAAAGTACAGTAAATACATTTCTAACATATGAGCAATCAAAACAAAAAAAGACAATCAAAACCAAATCTTTAAAAAATATTTTAAAAAAAACAATTAAAACCAAATCTTTAGCTTGTCACTGATCGTTTTTCATAGAACAGTATAAGAATGTAAGCTTGTGAAGAATATTGGAAGAGGGTTTGAAGACTAATAGTTATATTCATTGTAATTAAAAGTTCATGATGGATTTTGTGTTTCTGTAGGCACTTTATAATCAGTATTTACAGTTTAAAGAAATGGAAATTCCACCAAAGGAGACAGATAAATCAAAAATTAAACGTCTATATAAACTGCTAGAGGTAAGTTTTAACATGCATTGAAATGTGTAGAAGTTCTCTTTCTTTGGCTTAAAATAACAAATCTGTATGAATTTTTAAGGTCTGGATAGAATTTGGACGCATCAAACTTCCTCAAGGCTACCATCCAAATGATATAGAAAAAGAATGGGGAAAGCTTATTATTGCCATGCTGGAAAGAGAGAAGACCCTTCGGCCTGAGGTGGAGAGGTATGCTAATGAACACTTGACTGGCTTGGCTAATATATTTTCTGTTGTTTTAACCCACATTGAAAATTTGTAAATGTCTTCTTCCATGATAACATCCACGTTAGTTTTCTAGATACAGTAATTCTGTCTTTGTTCAGGCCTGATATCTAGAAGCTTTCTAGAAGCAGGTCCAGCTGGAATAGTCTCAGAAGGTCATAATGAATACTCTCTGTGCTTCAGATCATCGAAGCATTTAAACACAAATGCAATCACTTTCTTTGTACAAATTGGTCAGAGGTTCATATAATTTTGTCACTTGGACTGTAGTTCATATAAGCCACATCCTCATCCTTTACATAAAATGTGTAGTTCACTTGGTGCACAGCGTTGTGGGCTAACGTCCTGTTCTGAGGTTGTTTAAAAGTTGGTTGTACTCAAGAGCACACAAAGTGCTTAGATGTGCAAAGCATCTATCAGTCCCATGGTAGAATGTTTGACACTGTTTTATACATCACTAGTAATGTACTGAGCATATTTGAAATTTTGATGCAGTCTTTGAGCATTTCTGCTTTTTAATGGTACCTCTTTTGAGTTCTGTGATGGACACAGATGCTACCCACTCATTAATTCCAAAAGAATTTTTATGTAACTCCAAAGTTAAATTGTTCTTTGGGCTTCTGCTTGCAGCTGGGTACAGACACCTGGGCCTGGATTCATTCTGCTTTAAGCATCCAAATGAGACACCTAAGATCTGAATCGCTTTCTAGAGAGTCCTGGCACTGACTTTCTGGTGAAAATAGGGTGATCATTCTCTTTGTTTTAAGTACCTGGAATTAAGTGTGAAGAATCCAGACCATTATCTTGAAATACAGATTTTTAGCAAAGAGAAGATCCCAAAGACAGTTTGAGTTGATTAAATATGTGTCATGCTTACAAAAAGAAGAGCAAGACTGAAATGTCAGATTCAATGGGAGGTGCTGATTCACAGCATCCTGCTGCAAAAGAAGTTCCTATAGAGGAGGGCAAAGTTGTCCCTGCCATGCAGAGCAGAACACTGGAAAGCAGCGGAAGAAATAAAGCCTGCTAGATCTTGTAGGTTAATCTGTCCTGACCTGCCAAAGGCAAAGGTAGTGCCTGCCTTCACCAAAAAAAATTCTGGTTTTACTTGCAGAAAGTTGTAATATCTTTGTTGAGAATATGTATAAATGACATTAGTTTATTTCTTTGTAATTTAGATGGACTGACCACAGGTAAACAAAAAACCATAAACCCCATATTTCAGGACTGATAAACACACTGAAAGTAACAATCGTATAGTGATGGGGACTACATGTGGTGGTCACTGTAAAACGAGAGAGAAAAGTTGATTAAGTGATTCTGGGTTAGTGATCAAGTAAATGGTCAGTTGGTCTGTACACAAGAGCTTGATCCTTGTTTGTTCGATTGGTTACTGGTGCATCCCACTAATATGAGGTGTTGGTACAGCTCCTGGGGTGGGATTTGGTTGTGGCAAAAATGTGACCTCAGCTAATATTGAAATTTGTCAAATACTAAAATTTTTCCTGCAATTCTGGTGAACGCATCTGAAAGTATCTACACAGATAGACAACATGTGGCCAGAGTGATGTATGGGATCAAAATGAATTTGACGTCAGTGAGCAGAATGCCAAACAACTGAGCTCTAGTTTGCAAAACTAGCAGAGTTTGGCATTACTGCAGAGGTGTGTCTGTGCCTTTGCTGAGCTTTTCTGCGTAAACACAGTCATCTTACAGTGTGGGTGTAGTTTTTCAGGAGGTGCTAAAAGCAGGGGATAAAACACAGAAAAAATCACCCCTAACCTAAATTCTGAGTTAAAACATAAATGTAAGGGCAGTGATCTGATATTTTCTTACTTGTTTTGCAATCAAAACAGTAAGAAGCAATTAGCTCTGAATATGGAAGAAGGGAAATTTGCAGGGCAGATTAGTGGGACAGGGCAGTTAGTAAACATGCATACTTGGACGGTGGGGTAATGATGATAGATTGGATGGTGTACAGGTGTCTCAAATTATATTGTTGTGAGCTGGTTAACCGTGATATTCCTCCAATTTTATTGTGCTGATCCATTTGAAGGAAAAGGAGTCAGCCCAACCTGTAGGTGTTTTTTACTGTTGTGTGCTCTCACTTAACTCCTTTTTTGAAACTTTTCATTGAAGAGTCTGCAAAACACTGCAAAGACTTCTTTAAGTTTTTATTTGGCTTATAGACATTTAGTGACACTTACATAAAATATTTGGCGCATCTGTTTCCTAGAGACGCCCTAATGTTGCTGCCTAGTCTGTACTTGCAAAGCTTTAATGCAAGGTAGGGAAGCCAAAAGCAAGGTAGCATACATAGCCTCAGGTGAAATCCTTTGAAGAGCTGGGAGAATATTAATTGCTGGGTTTTGAATATGCATACTGAAGTCTATTTAAAGGAGGAGTGCAGGGTGTTTCAAAAGCCAGTAGTGAAATTTCATCCATAGAAGCTGTACATTTTGTAGGAGTTTTATCTTTTCTTTTTTTAGTAAATGTAAACAGCCAGAAGGACCGTGATCTGGATGTAAAAATGAATAGCAGTAGTTACAGCTATCATAGCAGTGATTCACTGTTTAGCAACAGTACTAGTGCTCGAACCAGCGTTGACTCCAACGAGAATTTTCTTTCTGTTAATTGTGGTCCCACACTGATTAAATCTTGTATAAGTTTTGGTAATGGCACCTTAGAAGGAAACAGGTAACTTGGCATGTGTATTTGTGCTTTGTGTTAGATGCACTTTGTTTGTTTGCTTTTCAGGTCGTGAACATGTATAGTAAATATGAATAATGTTAATATTTATTTTTCTGAAATGCTCTGGCATCACCTAGGTTGGAAATGCTGCAGCAGATTGCAAACAGGATTCAGCGGGACAGCCGAAGCTGTGAGGACAAACTAATACTTGCCAGGAATGCTCTGCAGTCTGTAAGTCAGTCAGTGATCTTACTTGTCCGTGTTCATGAACTTACTGCAGTGGAATGGCTACTTCAAAACAAAAAAAAAAAAATTCTTTAGGATTTTTGAGTACATACTTCATAGCTGCTACTTTTATTTTCATCGTACTGTTAAATTTAGTATTTCTTCAGGAAAATACCAAGAATTGCCTAGAGTGAGTTCTGTTACCTTTTTTTGGTCGGTAGTTAGACAAAATGTTTCACAATCGTTTCAATAATAGAAGTTTTGACAAAAAAAGTAGGAATTCTTACAGCTTATTTCTCTTTGGTTTAGCTGCAGGGCTTAATGGCTTTCTCTTATTTACTCAGGACACCAAACGATTAGAGTCAGGGCTCCAGTTCCAACATGAAGCAGAGATAGCTGGGTATCTTCTTGAATCTGAGAACCTTCTCCGTCAGCAAGTGATTGATGCCCAAATCCTTATCGATGGAAAATACTATCAGGCAGACCAACTTGTGCAAAGGTACTTTACAGTGTATTTATGTGTATAAATAAATGTTCCAAATACGGATACCCATTATGGATAATATTTTCAAATCTTTATGAATAAACTTCTCAATTTGTCACTGGGCCCCCAAATACAGATTATTGGGTATTCTGGTGGGTACATTGCTCACAAACATTGTTGAAGACAAGGAAGAGCTGTTTGTACTCTTTGTGAAGATTAAGTAATTTGCCAGAACATGACTTAAACGTTTAATATTTACTGGATATCTGAGTGTAAAGATTCTGGCTTGTTTTATTGCACCTAAAATGCTTTTAGAATTACTAACTTTGATTTTGGAAAGGGAGGCAAGATTTCTGGTGAGAGCTGTAGGTATTTTAACAGGTAATAACTGGGGTAATGTTAGTGTATACATGGCAGTGTGTACCATCTCGGCAGAAAGATGCATTTAAACAGCATAATTCAATTTATGAAGAAGTGGCTCCAAAGTTTTTCAGGATTTGGTCTGGAGTGGGTGAGATCAAACACATAACTCCTTGGCAGTGAACTGCAAGTGTTTGATCTACTCCAACATGTGGCGTCTTGTAAGATTTCTGCTTTGCTGATTGTTCCCTGGAATTGTGTTTGGTGCATGCTAGTGCCCATACCATGCTGATTTTCTAGTCGTTGCCTGATTTCTACATCTGTTATCTGTATTTATAGAAGTATAAGCTGACATACCTTATACTCTAATATAATGCTTATGTGTAAATATTTAAGTACAACTAAAGTGTGAGAGATTACATGAATTCATATTGCTATTCAGTTCAGCACGATAAACCTTAATCAGAAGCATTCATTAATTTTTTTTTTTTTAAATTTTATTTTATTTTAATAGAGTTGCAAAGCTTCGTGACGAACTGATGGCCATACGGACTGAATGTTCTTCTGTGTACAACAAGGGGCATGCACTGACAACAGAGCAAACAAAGCTGATGATATCAGGAATAACTGAAAGCTTAAACTCAGGATTTACAACAAACCTAACCCCTGAATTAAATGCTGCAATGACGCAAGGTTTAACACCTTCTTTGACTTCTTCCAGCTTGACATCTGGCCTTTCATCAGGTCTTACTTCCAGACTGACACCAACCATCACTCCTGCTTACACACCAGGCATCCCACCACGGTTAATTCAAAGCTATGTGACAGGAGTAGACAGTGGGACTCTGCAAACACTGAAACTGATGCAAATCAGAAAACCTCTTATGAAATCAGCTTTTGTGGATCAGAATTTAACAGAAGAAGAGGTGAACATGAAATTTGTCCAGGACCTGTTGAGCTGGGTAGAAGAAATGCAGGTAGCAATTTTGATGGAAACAGTCCACTTTTAATTATTACGTTTACTTCTTGTAGATCATGGCTAATTTTTCCTTCTGGTTTGTAAGGTGCAACTTGATCGAGCAGAATGGGGTTCAGATTTACCAAGTGTTGAAAGCCATTTAGAAAATCACAAAAACGTCCACAAAGCTATTGAGGAATTTGAATCCAGCCTTAAAGAAGCTAAAATCAGTGAGGTATGGCACCATATTTTTTATTTCTTCAGTTACTTTCTTACTGGGTGACATATAAACTGAATTTTAAAATTTTAGAACTGTGTTTGGGTTTCACAGTTACTTTTATTCTAATCTCTAGATAATTTATCATGAAATCAGATCTAATGATTTAACATGTCTGACCTTTTTGTTGTCTTTTGCCCTCATATACCAAATACAGATCCAAATGACTGCGCCTCTTAAACTCAGTTATGCAGAAAAATTGCACAAACTGGAGAGTCAGTATTCAAAACTCCTGGTAAGTGTCACACCTCTTTGATGTTCAGCTTTTCAGTATGCATCATTTTTGATAAGGGCTGAGATTTAAATTCTGATTTTTGTAAATCTTTTTTTCTTTTTAATAAAGAACACATCAAGAAATCAGGAAAGACATCTGGATACTCTTCACAATTTTGTGTCTCGTGCTACTAGAGAGCTGATATGGCTGAATGAAAAAGAAGAGGAAGAGGTTGCATATGACTGGAGTGAAAGAAACCCCAATATAACAAGAAAAAAAGAATACCATGCTGTATGTATTGTTAGTATATTCCAGAAGAAATTATTAAATCATCTTTAAGAACTTAAGAGTTTTCTAAAACATTTCTATCTTTTATTTGTCTGGAAAAAAGGAATTAATGAGAGAACTTGATCAAAAAGAAGAAGTTATTAAATCAGTACAAGAAATTGCTGAGCAATTGCTTCTTGAGAATCACCCAGCCAGGCTAACCATTGAGGTAAGTTAGTAAAAACAGCACACAAACAAGAAACAGTTTTGTGATTGAATAGACTTTAAATTTTTGGGGAAAAGAAGGGAAGTGCTAAGTCATAGGAAATTAAACAACAAGACTCTGAATAACGGGGGCTTTTTTTTTCCCTCTTCCTCATCTCTGTTGTATCTATCTTTCAGTTCCCAAAAAGTAAAAACAGTTCTGTAAAGTTATGGTTACATCTTGGATTCCTTAGATAAAATTCCCCTAAAGTCTAAAATTAAAATTTCCAGAGTTGGGCTGTAACAGACGTTTCTGGTCATGCGTGCAGCTTCTAGAGTTATTTATACAAATTGCATTGGCAAACTGAGGGCACAGAACAGTCCTTACGTGGTTTTTCTTTCATGTTGGATTGAAAGAAGTTTCAGTAAAGCTTTTATAGTTATTACTATATGTATGGGTTCCTATACTGGTTTAGGGTTGGTTTCATAACTTGTCAGTGAATAATGAAAATTGTTTGAATGTTAAAAGTTGGATCAGGTGTTGTGATTTACTTCAGACTTGAATCAAGCTCTATATTACAGTTTTGCAGAAAATTTATTGTAGCTGTTACAGGGTCATAACAGGTTTCCAAAGGAGAATGTAAAATGCTTTTCCCTGTAGATCTTTAAGAAAAGAGTGGGTGTGAAGAATGAAAAAATAGTCAGAGAAGATGGATTTTTAGGGTTCTTCAGCTCAGTGAGTTTATATCTGTGTAAATTGGAAACATGAAAACTTCTCCCTTCCTGCCTTCTTCATAACCTTTACTTTGAATAATAATAGACTGCAGTGTGGGGAATTCTACTCTTTAAAAGTATATGCTGTTCTAATGGGTTCTTATCAGTGTATTAGACTTACTATATGAATATTTTAAAGATATGTATTATGAAAACAGGCCATTGCAGTGAAGATGACTATGCAGGTTACAGGGAAAAAAAAAAAAAAAAAAAAAGAGAGAAAGAAATGTATGCCTTTTCTATAGAAGAATCTATGCATTAATGCATCAATGGAAATACCAGTGGAAAACCATAAAGAATTGAAAAATTGAGACTTTTGGCTAATTTCATAAAGTCAAGAGTACCCTCTGCTGGTGAACACCCGTTCACTGCATTGCTAGTGGCAGCACACTGCAGACAGTATAGGAGGCATCATGCGAGTAGGGTTATGTTCTTTAAATTCCTGTGCAGCTGTTACACAAAATTATACATTACACAAAATATACGTTAATTATTTTTATTGTGTATTCAGTATTTCTTTAATATCCAATTTGTGTCTAGGCAAGAATCCAGCTAATTTGATTGAATAAATAGAGACACAGAATGGTAGATGAGGTTAGACTGGGAGAACCTCATTAAATGTAGTCCAGCCCCTGCTGAAAGCAGTGTCAGGGCTTTGTTTGGCTGAATTCTGAACATGACCAAGGATGGTGATTTCACAGCCCTTCTGGGCAAATTTTGTTATGTTTGACTGTGCTGTAGTGACAGGGTTTTTTCAGGTCTAATTGGAATTTTCCTTGCTGCAGTTTGCTTTTCCTGGGTGATGAGGTCAGGTTGAGATGCTTGTGTTTGCTATATTACTTTTGTGTTTCCTAAATTCTGTAAAGTATGCACACTTCAGTTTTCATTTCCTTTTGTAAAATATATCTCTCTTCCTTAAAGGCCTATAGAGCTGCCATGCAGACACAGTGGAGCTGGATTCTTCAGCTCTGTCACTGTGTTGAACAACATTTGAGAGAAAACGCTGCATATTTTGAGGTAAGAAAGTAATCAATAAAAATGTGCATGTTTTAAATTTTTTCCGTAGTCAGAAAGTTCCACTGAAGGTCCTAGTTGCTCTCTTATAGTAGTTGTAAAATTGACATTTGTTATGTGCAATCATCAGATGTTACCCCACTTGTACTGTCTTCACTACAGTTATATCAGTTCACAGTAGATGAAAATCTGGCCAGACATTTCTTCAGAGTGCTGCAGCTGCAAGTAGAGGCTCTGAGAATGAAGCTGTGTTCTCTCCCTGTCATGCACAATTGCCATCAATACAGCTTCTGTGGATGATGTAGGGTTGAGGGTGGTTAGTGATGGCCAAGGGACAACATATTCTAGGTAGCTGCTCCAGAACTACCTAAATAGAAATGGAATGTACAGCATTAATAATTAATAGAGCAGAGAATACCCTGACAGGAGACATGCCTAACAAAACAGCTTTCTGATTATCACTAATTTACATACTCAGCAAATGATGCAATGCTCAGTTACATGCATGAGGATCAAAGATTTAAGGGTTTCACAATTATACGCACAAGCAGTGAAGATTCAAGAGGGTTTTACTTTTTTAAAAAATTTACTCTTATATTTAAATTATAAAGTTTAATCCTTAGTGTCTTGTGGGTTGGGTGGTTGAAGAGAAAGGGGGGTGATGTTGGTATGAGATGCTTACAGACTGAGAAGGGTGAGAGGCCAGAGTTAGGAAATGGACTCTGGAGAAGACAAAGTTGAGTTATTTGGCTCCTAGTGGTAGGGGGAAGAAATGGGAATTCTGGATTTAAGAAGTGAAGTTTCAGGGATAGAATGGGGTGAGGATTATCACAGGATGTTTCCCTTCCCATTTTTGCTTAACCAGGACCCTAGTTTGGAAGTGCAGATGCCCATGCAGAACTGCCAAGTGTGGCAGCTCACTTCCCGTCCCGCACAAAATGTTTGCTTCACTGTGCTCTCTGAATTATGCATCTTGTTTGCTACAGCTTGTAGGTTTTGTCTGATCTTTATATATGAAAGTAATTGTAATTCCAAATGAAGCAAGAATCACTTGAGAAAATTTTTCCATTCCAGGAACAGTAATTAATTGAGGTTCAGTAACTGCTGAATTAATTTTGCATGTAGATAGTACTGAAAATAACTGGTGTTAAAACATGTGCCTTCTTGAAGAGTACATTTAGACATAAGATCATGAATAGTGATTTGTGGTGCAGTGATCACTTCAAGCTACTAGAAAAGATTATTTTTTAAAAGTCAGCACTTAAAGAAAACATAATGTATCTGTGTGTATACTTTTTAGGTTGTTTAAAAATAACCTGCGTGTTTATCTCATTCTAGTTTTTCAGTGATGCCAAAGAAGCCATGGAATATTTAAAGAGTTTGAAAGATACCATATACCGAAAGTATAGTTGTGATAGATCAAGCAGCCTTCATAGGCTGGAAGACCTTGTCCAGGAATCTATGGTAAGAATTCTGGGATCCTATTAATGTGAGTTACAATTAAACAAGAAATGTGTAGATTATAGTTGGATATAAAAAGCGTGTGTTAAAATTTTCCTTTAAAGTGAAGGGGGAAAAAAAAAAAGATGTATTTTTTAGAACTTAAATAATTGCATCAGTCCATGTGTAATGACTGTTTCTCATAACTTGAAAATAGTTTTATTTCTTTCTTTATCTTTTAGAGTATCAGTTGTTGTGGGAAACCAGTGGTTTCAGAAAGATACTTTGTTCTTGTAAAATATGTTGCTTCTAAGAAACACAGTAAAAGAAGTCAGGAAAAGAAAAGCTTAACAGGATCAAAGAAGCAGCACTGTATTCTGGCCATCTCTTATGACGTATTCTTTTCTTAACTGTTTTAGGAAGAAAAAGAACAACTCTTGCAGTATAAGAGCACAGTGGCGGGCCTTGTGGGGAGAGCAAAGGCAATAATTCAGCTGAAACCAAGGAACCCTGACTGTATACTCAAAACATCCATCCCAATTAAAGCCATCTGTGACTATAGACAAATTGAGGTTAGAAACTCGAATTTCTGCAAATCAATTACAGACATGAGAATTCAGCAAAGTTTCATTAATTAACATGTTCCTGGAGAATGCTGGGCTCTAAATTTCTTCCACCCTAGTAAACAAGAGCAAATCCTTGTGTTGAACATTGTTTCTGTTGTGCTGTTACTTACTTGTTGACACCATTTGCAGAAGTTCTTTTTAAAAGTGTTTTGTAATGCTTGGCTCATTAAATTATTCTGCTTTTCTGTTAATACTAGATAACAATTTACAAAGACGATGAGTGTGTGTTAGCAAACAATTCCCATCGTGCTAAATGGAAAGTCATTAGCCCGAGTGGTAATGAGGCCATGGTTCCATCTGTGTGCTTTACAGTTCCTCCACCAAACAAAGAAGCAATAGATACAGCCAACAGGTAGGGACAAAACAAAATCACCCATTTTCTTTTAAAATTAATTTCAATGAAGCTTGGGTTAAAATAATGTCTAACTTTTTTTTTTTCCTCTTTCATGTGTTACTCTGATCTAAAGTTGGAGTCTTATGTTTCAGGATTGAACAGCAATTTCAGAATGTTCTGGCCCTTTGGCATGAGTCACATGTAAACATGAAGAGTGTGGTGTCCTGGCGTTACCTGACAAATGAAATTGAAGCTGTTCGAGCTGGCAATGTTGCCTCGGTATGTGTTATGTCTAAGAAGGGCCTCTTAGCCATTTACTGGGAAGTCATAGGCTACACTTCCCAGAAATACTGTATAATCAACAATTTGCATCAATCCTTATCTTCCTTCTGGGAATAGTTGGCAGTGGCCATGGTGGTTATGCCTGTGCAGCATCCTGCCTTGATCTGAGCACCTTTATACAGATACAGCTGGGAAAGGAGCAAAGAGGTGCTGTCATGAAAACTACCTGCAGCCTTTTTGTGCTCATCATTCTAGTCTCCTCTTGTCAGGAGTGGGACAGAATATCTCAAAAGCAATGAATAGCGACTAAATCTGGATGTTCTGCAAGAGTCTACCTTTCTGCATTTATGTTAAGATATCTGAGGAGATTAGTTTAAGGAAGCTAAGGTTAATCTTAATGGAAGCACACATTATTTCCTCATGCTGCAACTTCTTAGTAACAACGGAACAACTGTGAAGTGACATTCAGTCTTTCAAGCTGAAGGCAGCTGAACGCTCATTCCTCTGTAATGGCATTTTTTCATTCTTATACATGTCTGTAACTTGAATTGTTAAATAGCTAGGTGAGATCAATTAGTCAGAAATGAAATAGTGATATAGATTAAAAATACTATGCTTTCTGGCTGAAACTGTGTGAGATCACTGAATTACACAATGTTAGATGTATAGCATAACACTATTTAATATAATAATTTATTGTACAACATTGGTGTTTATTTTTCTACAAACTGTTGCAATAATATTTACAATACCCAAAATGGCATTTTTACCCCTGATTTCCCATATTTTCTGTTAGAAAGAAAGAATCTGAGATAATTCTTGGAAGTGTCCCTACTTGTATGACTTGCTAACTCTTAGTTTGTTGCTACATGGCATTAGATGGAGAGATAGTGTCTGATGTAGGGCTGGCTTAACACAGCCCATTACTGGCATTAAAGATGGAAAAGGATTTTATAGTGAGTGCAAACTATCAGCTGTCAAGTGGACTCCAGCTTAGGAACAACAAGCTTTCAGAACCTCAATTCTTTGACTTCGCAATCTTAGTAATTGATCAATATTGCTTTTTCATAAAAAGCGTTATAGGGCACTGTGTGAATGATGCATCATTGCTGACCATGCCTTGGATTTATAATCTGTTGCAGATAAAGACAATGCTACCCGGTGAACATCAGCAGGTTCTAAGCAATTTGCAGTCCCGCTTTGATGATTTTGTGGAAGATAGCCAGGAGTCCAAAATCTTTACAAGTTCTGATACAGCACAGCTGGAAAGGGAAGTTAGTGTTTGCAAGCAATACTATCAAGAGCTTCTGAAATCTGCAGAAAGAGGTAAAACTGCTGAGAACAGTAGAAAGATGCCCTCACAAGAGATATTGTAGTTCTCTGTGAAACTTCTCTCTGAATACAAGGTCTAGTGAATTACCCATTTTACTGTATTGATATTGTTAATGCCCCAGTTCTTCTCCACAGATAGAGTCATCGTTTTAACAGTGTGCACAACTGCATTGTACAGAAGCTCTAAGTATTTTTCATTTTGTATATATTAAGTTATGTAAAAATATTGATATGTTACTTAATACACAGAGTGCTACAAAAAATTTTACACCCAGGAATTTATTATGTACATTACAGCTCACTTAGTCATGCCAGCCTTGTTTCTGAATGTTGGAAATGCAACTTGATTACTTTGTTGAGTTCATAAAAGAATTAGAACTTTTTTCATGCTTTTAAGGTAAGGAAAGTGTCCTAGATATTTTCCTAGCTCCACAAAATGCCTGTAGTTACTGCTCTCTTAACTGTTTTTAAATACACTAAGAACAGAAAGCTTAAAATATCTTTCTGATTTACTGTCAAGTAGCTAATGACTTACACAAATACAGTAGTGCAAAGCTGATTACTGTAGTAGTATATTTCACTATACTTAAGGAAAGATGTGTTGCTCTGTGCATTCAAAAGAGAAGGTTTAAAAAAAAAAAAGCCCTGGGGGTTTACTGTACTGTTGTGCCTGCTATCATCTAACTGAAAGAATCAGTCACTGAGTTTAGCAGTGTCTGCATAGTGGTGATGCCTGTGCTTTGGATTGGTGTCCACTAATTTTTCATGTGTGAGAAGGTGATCTAATAATACCTATAAAATGTAAGTATTTTTAAAATTTGACTTGCAGCCAAAATTCCAATGGAAACTGATGGAATTTCAGCCACTCAAGAAAGACCTGTAAAATGGTGACTTCATAAAGTGTTCCTTGAGAAGACATGGTGAAAATGACATCATGGCTTTGTTCACTAACATGTGCCTTGTTTCTTTCAACAGAGGAGCAGGAAGAATCTATTTACAATCTATACATCTCTGAAGTCAGAAATATCAGACTACAGCTGGAAACTTGTGAGGAGCGGTTAATAAGACAGATCCGAACTCCAATGGAAAGGGATGATCTACATGAAAGTGTGTTTAGGATTTCAGAGCAAGAGGTGAGCCTTTGAGAAAGGCTGTTTTACTTAGAAGAGTTTTATTTTAAAATATATCCAGACATGTTGACTGTAGCTAGAAGGTTTGCAGTGCACCTTGAAAAGACAAGAGTCAAAGATCAAGCTTGTGTTTGTGAGAAAAAAAAAAGTGCCAATAAATGGAGACTGTTAGTTTCCTTCTTAATCATACGTTCCTTTTAAAAAAATTTTAAGGGCATCCACATGAAACAATCAAAGGGAGAGTAGACCTGTACTGATAATGAAATGTAAAGTATGCATCAGGCTGATGTAGGATGAAAGCACTGTCAATCACCTTTCTTTTTACAGAAACTGAAGAAAGAACTGGATCGACTGAAGGATGACTTGGGAGTCATCACAGATAAATGTGAAGAGTTTTTCAGTCAAGCTGCTGGTTCACCTTCAGTCCCTACTCTGCGCTCTGAGCTCAATGTTGTTATTCAGAACATGAACCAAGTTTATTCCATGTCTTCTATTTACATAGAAAAGTATGTAATAGGCCATCTCCCAGCATATGTGTTTTAGTTTACATTTTTCCTTTCAAATTGAATGAAATATAAAGACACTAGTACGAATATTAGTATGGCTAAGGCCAGCTATAGGAGTTTCCATAAGGCCAAATGCCGGGGGCTGCCCTTGGGCCACAACAACCCCCAGCAGCGCTACAGGCTTGGGGAGGAGTGGCTGGAGAGCTGCCAGTCGGAGAGGGACCTGGGGGTGTTGATTGACAGCCAACTGAACAGGAGCCAGCAGTGTGCCCAGGTGGCCAAGAAGGCCAATGGCATCCTGGCTTGTGTCAGCAATAGCGTGGCCAGCAGGGACAGGGAAGGGATCTGACCCCTGTACTTGGCACTGCTGAGGCCGCCCCTCGATTCCTGTGTTCAGTTTTGGGCCCCTCACTCCAAAAAGGACATTGAATGACTCGAGCGTGTCCAGAGAAGGGCAACGGAGCTGGTGCAGGGTCTGGAGCACAGGTCGTACGAGGAGCGGCTGAGGGAACTGGGGGTGTTTAGTCTGGAGAAGAGGAGGCTGAGGGGAGACCTCATCGCCCTCTACAGCTACCTGAAAGGAGGGTGCAGAGAGCTGGGGATGAGTCTCTTTAACCAAGTAATAAGTGATAGGACAAGAGGTAATGGCCTCAAATTGCACCAGAGAAGGTTTAGACTGGATATTAGGAATCATTTCTTTACAGAAGGGGTTGTTGGGCGTTGTAATGGTCTGCCCAGGGAGGTGGTGGAGTCCCCATCCCTGGAGGTGTTTAAGAGTATGGTTGACATAGCACTGAGGGATGTGGTGTAGTTGGGAACTGTCAGTGTTGGGTTAATGGTTGGACTGGGTGATCTTCAAGGTCTTTTCCAACCTAGATGATTCTGTGATTCTGTAATAATACTGATCAAGGAAAAGGGAGTTAACATTTTAACATTGTATAAATGGGTGGTACCCCATGACTTGGAAAGGCTAAAAAACACAGGTGTGTTGAATGTTGTTATTGGTGGTTCAGTTAACAGGATATTACTATTTTTCAGATTAAAAACTGTAAATTTGGTGCTGAAGAACATCCAAGGAGCAGAATCATTAGTAAAACTATACGAAACTAAGTTGTGTGAAGAGGAAGCAGTAACGGCTGACAAAAACAATATTGAAAATCTGATGGGTACATTGAAGGTAAAAGCTGGCTGGTGCCTTTTCATGGGCAAATCAAAAAATGGTAGGAGAATGAGCTGTCTTACAAGACCTGTTTTGGTTATGCTATACTCTACAATGTTGGCTTGTATATTTGGAGGAAGGTCTGTGTTAGAATTGACAAATCCAAAAAAAAAGATAGCTTTGGAGCATTAGGAATTGGATAGTTTGAGTGTGCATTCCTGCTGTTAGGATATGCCTTGAAGTATCTGAACTTCAAAGAGTGACACTTGATAATGCTGCAGTAAGATTTTTTTGGCTCTCCAAAAGGTAATATACACTTAAGGTAACATAAATGTATTACATAAATGTGGCCACAGTAACATTCCTGCTAGTGCTATGGTATACTAATCAGGGTTTCATAGGAGGTTTGGCAGATATCTTTGAGAAAGGATAGGGTTGAAGTATAGCATTTTTTCTGTACTGTATATAACTCATTTTAATGTTGAAAACGATAATTCTTTTTTGTTAGAATGATTGGCATCTGCTTAATGATATTTTGAAACGTTTAGAAGATAAACGTGTTACTTTGCTGTCTGTGTTTTGATCTATGTGTTGTAGGGATGCAGTTAGAATTATTTTGCAAATCATAGCTAATTAGTTGCTTCAGACCCCTTCTGGTGCCATTCCAGTGTTTGAGCAACCAGAAGTAAAATATTAATTTAAACATTTTTCATTTATTAATTTATGCATTTTACTATGTAAAAATTGATAAAATAGTGTCATAATTTAAGAGTTATTTACATTTTATAATTTATCACATAATAGCAATGGAGATCTGAAGTAGATGAGAAAAGACAAGTGTTCCATGCTTTAGAGGATGAACTGCAGAAGGCAAAGATGATCAGTGATCAGATGTTTAAAATGCACAAGGAACGTGATCTTGACTTTGACTGGCACAAAGAAAAAGTTGATCAATTAGCCGAAAGGTGGCAAAACATTCATTCTCAAATTGAAAATAGGTTTGTATAACTTTTTATTACAATCTCTTCATGTTTTATGCTGTTTTGTTTCTGAGGAAAAATAATGAGAAATGAATGTGGAAATATGTCAGCATAGTTTTCTGAACTGTTTGTGAAATGTGCTAAGATCAAGGATTCTTACATTTTCTGTGCTGTTGACATGGTTGTATCACTTCTCCACAGGCAATGTCTGTGACTGTTGAGCACTAATAGATATAGAAACCTTATTTACTTACAACTTACTGAAACACAGTAGAGATAAATTGTCTTTTTTCTTTCAAAAAAAAAAAGCTTGCAGAAATGGCTTGCTGTACTATGGAAATACCATCTGTTTCTCCTCATAATTAGTTCTGACAAGCTAAACTAATGAGTTGATTTATCAGTTATGATTGGATTCATGTTAACTTGCTTTTAATGACTCAAATGCTAAGTCTGGAAGTCCCTAGCTTCCATTGACTTCTGTGATAATTTCACTGCAGTAACTTCTGGTGAAGTGCCACCATTTTCTTTTGGTGTACTACTGTTTTCATGCAGCCTCAATATCCAGTTGAGATGTTGCTCTAAATTAAGCCCTTCACTATTATTGTCATGATGATATTGGAGAATGTTACTCAAATGCACTTGCCTACACAGATGTGCAGATGCAGCAGAACATACCTACCTGTAATTCTGGATGTTTATACATGACATTCCTGGAAATACTTTTACCTTCAGTCTGCACAGTTCTGTTTCCTTTACATATAGGTAATGTTAAGGAAGGCAAGTTAAGGATGTCTGTACTATACAGCCTGAATTTATTTCCTTTAAAATTTACTTCAGTTTTGTCTTTATAGATAACCTGAACAAGAGCATCAAAGATAGCACTGTTGATATAAATGTTCACACAATAACCTTTCACATTTTTGTCCTCCTTTTTTAAGGGGTGAATATCCATTCAGGTGCAATATTGACGTTATTCACATATAATTAACTAATTTATTCGTCTCTCTTTAACAATGCTGGAAGTTAAAAGGAAGATGGACAAAAGCTGACTTACTTAAAACTGACTGCAGAATGTCTAGCTTTAAATCCACCTCAAATTCTTCATAATTCGATTGCGTGACATAATTTAAATGATAAAATAGTAGTTTTATGAGGTACTGAAGTGTCCGTATTTCATCAGAGAGCAAACATGAACCACATGCTCTCCTCACAGGACTGTATCCTAAACAGAATATGCTGAAAAATGACTGTTAATACATAGTGCCTTCTAGCATAAATAGGACAGATTGTGGTAGTTGCAGCATGGAGTTGTAAACAAGCTGCTTTCTGCAAATGTTCTCTCTGCTGCTTCCTAACAGCTTGACACTGATGATCATTATACAAAAAGTATGTACAAATATTGGCTACAGTTATCATGATCCTTTCTCAATTTCATGGTTATTAGCTTTAAAACATGCATAAGTATGAAACCTGAGCAGTGCGGTTTCCTTTGCTTGCTCTTTTTCAGTCTTCTTTCGGCATCTTGAGAACAACACTAGAGTGATTCAAAGTATTAATTCCAAGTCAAATGATAAAAAGTCGTTTAGTAAGTGTGTTTATCCTGCAGTGTTTTGGAGTGGTCATATTTATGATCTTTGAAGTAACAGTATAGGGATCATGAAAGATAAACTGTCAGTGTTCTCATCAGTATGGAAACCACTTTCAAGAAATACACAGCACTCTCTTTTCCGGTCAAAAACATGATATAAAAATGGGCTTAAAGGATCATTTGCTTTCACACATTAGAATATCATAAGTCTTTAGCTTTAGTGTAACTCCTGTTGTTTTGTGGGAGGTTCAGATAGTGTGGAGAAGCACTACTTAACTCCATCACAGTGCAGCACATGCCTTGAGTCACATAGGTCACACTTGAAGTACTGTCAGTTCTTACGACAGAATTAATTGCTGTTGCAGAGCCCTTCCTCTTGCTTGGGGTTTCCTGTGCTCATGGAGTTTCAAGCAGTTTAGTTTCTTCTGCATATATGTAGTAGTATCTCAGTTGGGTGTCATTTCTGACAAAGAAAAAGGCTTGGTAAGCTGGAAATCTTTGTGTTTGAGAAGTTAACTTGGCATTCAGCTAGTGTTATCTTAGTATGTTTATAGTGTGAGCTATAGCAAAGCTAAGGCATCTGAAGCCTTTGAAGCTGTATTTGGCTTAGTGTTATACTTCTTATCTTTAATATGCGTCTTCTCCCCTTGGTTTATCTTCTGAAATAAAATCAGGTTGCGTGACTTAGAAGGTATTAATAAATCTCTGAAGTATTACAAAGATACTTACAATTCTTTGGACACTTGGATTCAACAAGTAGAAGATACTCAGCGAAAGATTCAAGAAATTCATCCTGAAAATAGCAAAGCATTGGCTAAACAGCTGAACCAACATAAGGTATGAAAGGGATCTCATTGTAGGAAAGCAGTGCTGTAATGACTGAAGAATTAAAGTATCAGTGATGTCAGTCTTATTTCTTGATATGAGGTGCTTATGTACCTCATCCCTTACTGTAAAATTCCAAGTCAGTACCAGCTTTTACAGTTTTAGGTTTATAATGCAGCTAACATGAATATATCACTCACTGACTATTGCCATTTTATAGACCAGATTGTTTTGATCCTCAAATCTATAAGAAGAGCAAATCCTTAGTGCCTAAAATTCTGGACCCTCCTTCTCACATCTTTTTTTTATTCAATACTGCTCTTGGTATTTATGGACATAGAAATATTTTCATGAAAGCAGAGCTAAACTCAACAGCTGTTTCCTGCAAGAAGGAAATGCAGCTTAAATAAGAGACAGAATAACAAATTGTATGCACAAAATGGTATATTCTTGATTTTGTTTTAAGTTCACTTACCAGCTATTAAACCTGGCAGGGTTTTTTCACTAGTTCTATACTGTAAGCCTGACAAAGCTCAGGACATAGTTTTGAGCATATTGTACACATGGAAATGAGCATATTATGTAAATTTAATTATGTTAGATAAAGTAGAAATGCTAATAATAATAGTAAGAAAAATAATTTTTTAAGATAAAGATGTAGGCTCATATTTTACAGATGCTGGTTTCTGAGATTGAAATGAAACAAAGCAAAATAGATGAATGCCAGAAGTATTCAGAACAGTACTCAGCTGCTGTGAAGGTAATAAATAACATTATACTTAGAATCCTTTCCTTTTTACTTTCAGTATCATGTGGCATGCCAATCATTTTGTATATTTTTCTTTTTTTACAGGACTATGAGTTACAGACTATGACCTACAGAGCTATGGTTGATTCCCAACAAAAATCTCCAGTGAAACGCCGAAGAATGCAAAGCTCATCAGACTTCATTATTCAAGAGGTAAATGGATTTCCGATGAAAGGAAGATAGGGTTTTTTTAGTCTTTGCTTAAAGCAGAGCGAACACAAGAATGGGATTTTGGACTTATTAATGATTAAATAGGGTAACCCAAACAAGTTTTTTTTTTTCTGTATAGATATATGATGTTATTCTATTGGTCATTATGCAATATTTAGATAACGAGACAGTATATTGCTGTTGATGAACAAAAGTCCTCCAAATTGTAAAAAGATATATGAGAAATGTACCTCAGTAAAACTGTTTAGAACTATGGGCTGGATCTCAATCACAGTAAAGAGAAGGAGCTTTCATCTTTGCTATGGTAAAACTTACCAGATCTGGACACTTTTGACAGATTCCAGGGCAAATTGGCCTCATTTGGATGGGAAGGATAAATCTGTCTCCCTGCTAGCTGTTGGAGAGAGGAATGGTAACCAGTGCTGCTTGTCCCTCATAACCTGTGTTTACAGTGGGGAAGAATTGAATGACTGTGAAGTCAAAACACTGTCTCCTGTTTCTTCTCCTTACGGATCTCCTCATAGATCCTTAAGATTTATTTGTGCAAGTGCACCCTGTTGATCTGTTGATGGCCTTCAACTTTGAAGTCAAAATTGGGACTTTGGATTCTGCAATCAGGATTTTGGAATCAAAATCAGGATAGATTCTAGAGTAGTGTTTATCACTTCTTTGAAGATTAATGGGAGCATTTCCCTCTATCTTTCTTCCCACCCCTGCTTTGTTTCTTGCAGTTCATGGATTTACGGACTCGTTACACTGCCTTAGTGACCTTGATGACACAATACATTAAGTTTGCTGGTGACTCTTTGAAAAGACTGGAAGAGGAAGAGGTAGGTTATTCCCTGGCAGCCAACTAAGCAAAAAGAACAGCTAGGCAGACAAAGAGCAATATACCTGTTGGAATTATTCACAAAGTACACAGTAGATATGAAAGACTAAATTCCTTATATGCTGCATTTCATAAAGGAATGCAGGAGTGTTAAATTACACTGTTATCATTCAGATAAGCAAAATCCTATACCATTCATTTAGCAGTTCTTCCAGCCGGAAGGATCATATGATTCACTAAATTCTGATGGAGATGTAGTTACATACAGTGCATTTTAATACTTTAATATTTTAGGGCTTGATCTTTTGGATGAACGCAGACATTAAGATGAGGGCAGGCTTAGTGTGCAGACAAATTACTCAAAATCCATGCTTGCTGCAGAATCAGCCTTCCAAATAATGGAGAAAAAATACCTTTAAATTCTTTCTTTTGAAATGTTTCTCTCTGAAAGATTATAATAATTTTTTTAAGACTGCAGCATTTTTGTATAATCTGTACAGTTCATATCTCTAAAATAATGCCCATATTAAGTGTAGTCCTGTAATTAATTATGCCCATATTGAATGTAGTGCTATATAAATTACATAGAAATTGGAGAACACTTTCATAAGGGTATAAATTTTAATGTTGTTATTACAGAAAAAAACAGAGTTCTTAAATGAATGCTGTGTAATTCTGGTACTGGCTTTGTATTTATTGGCTTTTCTTGCTATTGAACACCTCTGGACAAACTCTTTAACACTAACAGTATGTATCTGTACATCATGAAGTGGTGGAACATACTGATGGAAATATATAATGTTTGTTGATAAGTAGCCATTATAACTGAGGTATGACTAATAATGGTATCAAGGATAAAAAGTGAAACAAAGAACAAGAATTAAAACAAGGATCAAGAAACCTGTGAATTGCTGACAGACTTCACGTTCCCCAAGGGCAAATGGAATCTTTTAAAGTCTTTTGAGTTTCAGTCTGCTCTGAATCTCTAGGACTGCTTTTTTGGGAAATCAAACACCCCCCCATCTTCCTCCACGTTCTGGCAGCCTTCTAAATCTTAGATAGCTTATTTGAAAATAAGTAGGTTGCCAGTCACAAAGTAATTTGATGGGTTTTTTCTTTGTAATCAGGGTAGCAAATAAGAAAATGAATAATCCTTTTCAAAGAAAGAATGATAATTTTTTTTCTCCCAGAATCAGACCTCTCAAATCTGTGATTGTTCCATTTCTTCCATGCCAATCTTTCTTCTTAACTCTCAGTAATGGCATTAAGAATGCACAGAATAAAGGGAAAAAATAAGATGATTTCCATGATACCTCAATTTAATCTACATGCTGTCGTGCTCAGAGCTTACCAGAAGCGAGTGAACTCCATCAACCTGTGAAGTCAGCTGAAGTCTTTCAACGTTTTGGATGTAATGAAGCTGTTGAATTCAGAGTGGAAAACACACCTAATGAAAGCATGATGGATGTGGAATATTTGCAAAAAGATAACTCTTCCAGTAAACCTAAACACACTGCAAATAAATTGGAAACTGACAGAAGAAAGTTAGGTGTACACAGATACGATAAAATTAAAACTAATAGAACATTAAAGCAATGTTTAAATTTCAGTGGTCAAGAAAGTAGCATTAGTGACAACAGAGAAAATAAGCTACATACAGAGCAAGACAATTTAATGGGTTTTGGTGATCAAAGTAAAGAAGAAAATTATGGAAGAGATTGTTTTGTTTCAGCTGAGATCTGTGTAACTGTAAATAACAATCCTGGTGAAATGTTAAATGAGCAAAGTATTAATGGAGAGAGACAGAAAATAAAGGGAATATCAAAGAAGCTGTCTGAAGTGAAAATGATACAAAAAAATACAGAAAAAAATTTTTCAAGAGAGGCAAGGAATGATGTTTCAACAAAGGAAGAATGTGAGATGCAATCAGAAACTAACTTTGAGCTAACAACGAAGAAAGATGAAGTTATTCCAAAAACTGGAAAGCATGCCATGAATATCAGCCCTTACAAGCAGCAACATTCTTCACCAAGAACTCAGTTAGAATGTCAGTGTAAAGAACATTACTTTACAGAAGGTAATAGCCATAATACGTTGAACTCTGAAGACACAGAGTTTCAAGTGTGTTGTGAAAAGGGTGACTCTCTTTCGGGTGTAAGGGATGCAATACCTGTAGAGAAAGCTGCATCCTCTTTCAGAGAGGTGGCAGTGCATGATAGAAAGGAAAAAACAGAGTTAAATTTGCAATCTGTGAGCTCTCCAGGCATTTCTGGTAGCATTGAAAGGGATACAAACAAACTGCACAGAGTATCTCTGGATAAACGTTACTTCATAGCAGAAAATGAAATCTTAGAAAAATCAAGTTTAAGTCCAAATGAAGGCAAGAGTACAATGCAAGAAACTTTGGCTTTTTTTTCAGAAAATATTTTTGAGAATCAGTATGCAGCAAAAGTCTCGGAATCTTATCCATTAGATTTTGAAGTGTCACTAGTGCAAAGTGATCCAGATTTAGGTACAGAATTTTTAGGAAATGCTGGTGATTTAAATGCAGATATAGCCCTCTCAGAAATTATTTGTGGAGGAGAGGATTATTTTCCAAAAAAGCTTTTGAGTCACAGGGAGAAAGTACATGAGAATAAAATATCACAGGGTAAAATTTACAGTTTGGACAACATAAATACAAGTGGGGAGAAGCAGAGTGGAGAAGACAAGTTGGAACAGGGTCAGAAATGCAAAGACTTATTGCTAGTTGCAGAAATGGACAGTAGAGATAAGGGTCATAGCACAAAGATACTTGGAAAAAACACTGAACTCCAGAAAACATTCTGTGAAAAAACAGGGAGAAAAGCCTCACTTGAAAAAAAAGAAAAGCAAAAAAAAAGAGGCAATGATAATGAAGAGAAAAGGAGCACAGCTGTTACTAAGGTACCAGAGTTTTTATGAAACGCAAGTGAAACAGTTAATTTAAGAATGATTCTAAGGCAATCTAAATCAACATTTGAATCTCAAAATATGCTGAGGTCAAGTGATTTCGAGTTGATTGAACGTAATTCAAGCAATCAATATGCTAATGATATATTAATTACTGTGCATTCTGAGATGCTTAAATTTTTTAAGTTCTTACAAATTTATTTTTAAGTTTATTTATTACTATTTATTTACCATCTGTTTTTCCACCCAGCTGATGCTCAGCTATGTCAATGAGAAATAATTAAAGCTAATAAGATATAGTTTCTGACTATCTGTATTTTTAGTTTCTCGTTCGAGCATAATACATTAGATTTTTGTGTCTATGGGACCATGAAAGATCTGATAAGAAACCAATTTAAATGTTTTGTGTTTGTTGGGGTCTGTTCAAAATTGTGACACAAGAGAGAACTAAAGAAGCTGCCTTTGCATTAGCCTTTTAGGAAATAAGTTTCATATATCATATGAAAAATAAAGTAAATATGGCAAATTTGAACTAAACCAACATTGTGTTTATTAGAAAATGTTGCTATCATTACCCTTCATGCCATGTTTATATGATCATAGGAATATACATGTGTTCTTACCTCATGTTACATTTGGTAACTAATGACATGATAGTGCTAATGAAGACAAGGTATGTATGGTTTCAACTGTATTATTACTGGTGAATATGCATCTTTCCTTTGATCTACCAATATATGGAGACTATTAGCTGACTGGTTTTCACTAGGATTTTCCTAATGACCACATTTGTATTTCTGTATCTATGCTGCAGAGCAGCTGTGCTCTTACCAGTCCCCCAGGTGAGCCATTGGGGACATTGGGACTGTGGAGCACACTGTGGAGCATAGATGTACTGGGGGTTATGTGCTTCTTTTTCTGCACCTAATGCATCTTGGTTCTAGCTCTGGATACTCTTTCTTTTCTTGGAGGGGATTTCCAAACTTCTCTTGTGTTATTTTTGCTTGCAAGCATAAAATCCTTCTTCCAGTTCCTACTGAACTGATCCAGAAATGGTAGGCCACTTTCTTCTTGGGAATTCTTGCACATAGTGTTTGGCTCACTGTTTGCTCTGCCTATTTGTTTGGAGAAAAAGCATATGCGAGCTGTTGTTTGACACTGCTTACCGCTATGAGGCATCTGGCTGAAGTAAGAGGCTTCAGGACTTCTTCGCTTTGTGAAGGGTTTCATATTTGGCTAACGGTAACTCCCTGAAGCCTTCAAGAGAAGGTGATGGTGGTGGGAACTGCTCATCCTACTTTCTGGATGTACCGTATATATATGAGTAAGTATTTTCCATTCTGCTTTTCAAAGAGCCTAACACATTTCATATACTGTATTACAAAAAGTACATTACAGCTTACCTCTTTCTTTTACAGATTTTAAAGAATAAGGAAGCATCAGCACGTGAGGCATATTCAGATCTAATGGCACAGCAAAATAGCACAATTGATGAGAATAGAAAACTCATGGGAAAGGTAAAAGCTCTTGAGGAGATGTTGGAGGATATGAAGAAACAAAAATTCCAAGTTGAACAGGAGCTCCCTAAAGTGAGGGAAGCTGCAGAAAAAGAGCGGAAGAAGCAGCAGAAAGATATGGAAGAGATTTGTCTTCAGAAGGCCAAGGCTGAGCAAGAGGCAAAACAGTGTCGTATGGATCTAGAGAGCATTGAGAAAGAGAAAGCAGATGCAGAGCAAGAGTTGGAGTGTGTAAGGCAGCTCATTTTTCAGGCAGAGACTCAAAGAAGCGTACTGGAAGGAAACCTCCGTGCTTTTCGAAATCAAATAGAAGAAAGCACTTTTACCAGAAGAAACCTTGAAGAGCATCTAAGAAGAAAAGATACTAATCTTCATGATTTAGAGCAACAAAAAAAAACCTTAATGCAGGAGCTGAAGAAAAAAACAGAAGGAGAGGAGAAACTTATGAAACTGATAAAGCAAATGGAACGAGATCTTGAATTTAAAGGGAACCTATCAGAAATAAAGAATCCAGAAAGAGAGATAACTGAAGCCAGACGAAAGGTCATTGAAGGCAAGTACTCTGTAACTAGAGAATCTTTGCTACCTACTTTCACAGCTGGGCAAGGCAGCCAGTGTAGGACTGATTCTGAAATTACAAGCTTCCAGAAGAAACAAGAAGCCAAAAGGGTGGAAGAGCTTAAACAGAAGATAGATGATCTAACCCTTGCTAACAAAAAAGCTGATAAAACTATTAAAGACCTGAAATATGAACTGAATGAAATTGAGCTTCAGAAATCATCAACAGAAGAAAAATCTCGTTTATTAAAAGAAAAACTAGATAAAGTCAATAGTGAAGTTAAATTCCTAAAAATTAAGTTGGAGGAAAAAGATCAGGTAGAGCAGGGATATTTGCAACAGTTGAAAGAACTGGACAAGCAGCTACATAAAACCACAGGTAAAGCTGAAGAAGTGATGCAAGAAGCTATAGATCTTAAGAAAATTAAGATGAACTATCAGGAGGAGTTGAAATCTGTTCAGCAAGAAAAGACACAGCTAAAAAGAGAAGTAGAGGAATTAACTAGATCACAGACAAAAACTGAAATCACTATCAGACATTTAAATTCACAAATCAGTGCTCTTCAGAAAGAGAAACTGGCAGCTGAACACAGAACACAGTCGTGCAAAGGAGAAGCAAATAATCTTCAAGACCAATATAAGAAAATTCAAGAACAGTTGCTTCAGAAAACAAAAGTAGAGAAAGAAAACCAGCAGGAAATTCAGATGCTGAAGAATGAATTAGCCAAAAGTAATCAAGTGTCAGAAACATTGAAAGAAAAGATAGAGGACCTTAATAAATGGAATACTGAAACAAAACTACTGATGAAGCAAATTCAGTCTGAATCAGAGAAGATGACTTTGGAAAAACAAAGTATTCAGAGGAAAAATGATGCATTAAAAGCCCTAGCAGATGGTTTCAAAGAGCAACTGCGTACAACAAATGAACAATTGCACAAACAAACAATAATTGAGCAAGAATTCATATGTAAAATCAAAACCTTAGAAGTTGATCTAGCAAAAACAAAAGACTTAGCTAGTGAATATAAACAAAAATGTGATAAACAAAGTGCATCCGCCCTCACCGTTGACAGGGAGGTTAAAAATCTAAATGCTCAAATGAATGCTCTAACTATGGAAAAGAGAGTGAGTGAGCAGAAGATACAACTACAACAAACTCATATACAAGAGCTAAGTAGTAAATTAAAAAAATTACAGGATGAACTCCATCAGAAGACTCTGGATGAACAAATGGCACGCAAGAAGATGATTCTGTTTCAGGAAGAATCCATTAAGTTTAAACACTCTGCAGAGGAATTTAGGAAAAAAGTTGAAAAATTACTGGAATCCCATAGCATTACAGAAAAGGACATTTCTGGCATAAAACTAGAATGTGTTGCTCTTCAGCAGGAAAAGCATATGGCTGAGGAAAACATCATGTTGTACAAGATGCAAATGGAAGATCTGCAAGAAAGGCTTAAAAAATGTCATGAACAACTGCAGCAAGGGAAGCAGGTTGAAATGGACTATCACCAGAAGTGCAGGAAGCTTGAGGAAGAATTGGAAGTGCAGAAGCGCACAGTTGAGAGCTTGAAACAGAAAATGGATCGGCAGGTCAGAGAGAGTGAACACAGGTTCGTTTCATTTCAGAATGAAATTCAGCAAAATAATAAACTCCAAGATTCTGGATATAAATTGAACTGTGAGAGAAGAGGGAATGATTTCAATTACCTGAGTGACGCTGCAGCTAGAGAGTTTGAACATCTTCCTTCACATGCAAAACCTAGCTCCCCTTTGTTAAGGCAGAAGCAGGAGAGATCAGGTATTAAATCGGATCAAATAGAAGAAAATACACTGTATGTAAGTGCTGATGATAGAATACCGAGAGAGGTGCAGTTCCAGATGTCAAGAATAAACCAGTCACTAGAAGAAGATTCAAGCCCACAGTCTTTTACGGAGTTTGTTTCTCAAACGAGTACACAGTTCCAGATAACTTTTGATAAAGCAAGCCAAATCTTGGGAACATCTGAAAGGGACAGTTTGAGAAACAGGAACCTGCACAGTTCCAGACAAACTATTAGACATGGAGAAGATACGAAACATGAATTAGAAGTGGTAAAACTGCATCCCTTGGAGGTACACACTACATTTTGTGAGGGTTTGTCTTACTAGTGCTGGTTTTTACTATTCTACTTTTTTGTTTTCAGTTCTACGTTATCACTATCCTGTATTCTTTCTAATGTTTCTTACGTTCTTACCCTGGTGAAGGGAACAACTTCATTCTTACATGACACAAAAAGCTTTTCATTAGACCTTTGTAGGAGGCTTGTTAATGTAGAAGAAACACATTATTTTAAAAGTTTGTGTTGGAAATAGGAATTCATGTACATCGTAGTATCATTGTTGGTCAAAATGAGCTTTGATTAATGGCACTAAGTTCATATGGTAACAGCAGTTATTGTTGCTTAGTCTAGTCAAATTCTGGTTATTGAATAAATATTTGAAATGCACTTTTAAGACTCTAGCTATCTGTATTTCTCTGCTCTCCAATGCTAGTAGCCATTCTCCTTTCTGACTTATATTCAAGTTCTCCCTTTAGTTTCTTTGGTGGTGGATTTAGGAATGAATTATGTACAGCATAGTTCTGCAGATGTATTTCTCACTGTGTCAAAAAATTCCTATTTGCAGATAGTGAAGAACCAGCAGTATGACATGCATGTTGAAGTCACAACATTAAACCAAGAAAATGACAAGACTTTTGGTAATGAAGCGAGACTATCTGAGGGAAACAAAACATCTGAAGGGTTTAGGAAAGAAGACTTTGCAAAGATGAGCTCTTTCTTAGGGGAAGAGATTTTGAAAACTGTTGACGATGCTACTCAGTTGGAATATTTTACAGAGGAATATGATTATATTAAATTTCAAGGTCTCCGACATGATGTGACTGCCAGACAGTTGACTGAAGTTAAACTTTTAGACAGGCTCACAGTTGAGCAGCTCTGTTCAGGGCAGAAAACTATTGATGAGGTTCAGAAAAGTCTTGACAAATTTTTAACTAAACCTACAGCTATAGCTGGGCTGTACCTTGAATCCAGCAAAGAGATACTCTCTTTTGCTCTAGCAGCAAGGAGAAGAATCATAGGAAAAACACTGGCATTAGCATTTTTAGAGGCTCAGGCAGCTACTGGTTTCATCATTGATCCCACAACAGGTCAGAAATTCTCTGTTGATGATTCGGTTGTTAGAGGGCTTGCAGATAATGAATTCAAGAGTAGACTGCTTGAAGCAGAGAAAGCTGTTTTGGGCTATTGCTGTTCTGGCAAAGTGTTATCTGTCTATCAGGCTATGGAAGCTCGACTCTTAGAAAGACAAAAAGGTAAAAATATCCTTGAGGCTCAGATTGCAAGTGGGGGGGTCATTGATCCTCTAAGAAGTGTTCGTGTACCTCCAGAAACCGCCGTGCAGCTTGGCTTGCTTAGTAACACGATTTTAAAATTTCTGCATGAACCTTCTAGTAATGCAAAATGTTTTCACAATCCAAATAACAGGAAAGCTATGTATTACTGTGATTTGCTGAAAATGTGTTTGTTCAGTGTAAGCAGTAAATGCTTTCTGCTTCCAATTGGTGAAAGGAAAATAAGCAGCCCATCAGCAGAGAAAAGTCATAAAATTTCAGTAGTAGATGTCAAAACAGGAGCTGAAATGACTTCATATGAAGCTTACCAAAAAAACTGTGTTGATAAAGCTACATATCTAGAGCTTTCAAAACAGGAATTTGATTGGAAAGAGTCTACGTGCTTTGAATCTGATGGGAATTCTTTTCTTTTGCTTACAGATCTTAAAACTGGTGTACAGTTTAATATTGAGGAGACCTTAAATCAGGGTAGAATTGGCAGAGAATTAGTCAATAAATATAAGGAGGGTTTAATCACAGCTAATGAGTTTGGTGATATTTTAGTCAGCAGTTCACAGCCAAATAAAGATTTAAACAGTCCTGTTGCAGGGTTTTGGCTTTCTGAAACCAATGAAAGAATTCCAGTCTTAAAAGCCTCACGCAAAAACTTGGTCGATAGAGTTACTGCCCTCCGATGTCTTGAAGCTCAGGTTAGTACAGGAGGCATAATTGATCCATTTACTGGAAAAAGGTACAGTGTTTCAGAGGCTTTGCAAAGGGAGTTAATTGATGATGGTTGTGCCAAGCAAATCCAGCAGTATGAACTGATCTTTACTGGGATCATTCACCCTGTAAGGAACACAGTTATGTCAGCTGTTGAAGCTATGCATTTAAATGCTGTAGACAAAGAAATGGGCATGCGTTGCCTAGAGTATCAGTACTTGACTGGTGGGTTGATAGATCCAAAGTCTCATTCCAGATTGACAATGGAAGAAGCAATTAAGAATGGTATTATTGATGCTTCCACAGCTACAAAGATGAAAGATGAAAAATCTTATGCTAAAGTTTTAACATGCCCCAAAACGAAAAAGAAGTTAACCTACAAAGAAGCTTTAGAGAGAGCTGTTTTTGATTGCCACACTGGGCTGCGATTGTTAGAAGTAGCTCAACCCATGAAAACAGGAATTTCCAGTCTTTACTATAATTCCTAATGGAACAAAGTTTCTTATTTTGGGACCTGCTTCAAAACCCATTCAAGTCAAGGAAAAGATCTATGATGACCTTTATGGAAAATCATTAATGGTGTTTTCTAACATAATCATGAGTTGCTGTAAAACTAAGTAGTACAAACCACTAATTAGTATAAAACACTAAAACTGGAATTATTGGAAGTAATATAATTACTTGTTACAAAGTTGAAATTCATAGGTAAACTTACACAGATTCATAATTTCAAAATGCAGACTATGTATTCAGTCTTTACCTGAAGGCCTTGTCTGGCGTTATCCACATGTAGGTAGTATAAATCAGAAGTTATACTGATGGTGGTGAAGTTAACATTAGTGCAAAATGAGTAGATTTAGGTGAGACAAGAATCCGATTCTTGTATTAAAAATGGAAAGGGATTGCCCATAAACGAAGACAATGCAGTATTTCATGTGGCCTGATACTTAATTTAATATTACAGATCAGTTTGCATATATAATTTATTTTACTAAAGTGTCACTAAAGTATGCAAGGGTTAAATCTACAGTCTAGTAAATACATGTGCATAAGTAATTTTTCTCACACTGGTATTTCATTAATTTTAATGAGCTACTCACACCATGAAGTTACACACTGTAACTTTTTCTCACTTTGATAACATTTTGGTTTTTCTAGAATTGTTTTCATGCTCTAATAGGCAAGTGAATTCCAATTACATTATCAAATTTAAAAGAAACCCCATTGAAATAAAATTATTGATTTTTACTTGTGATACATGGAAAGGCTTAAGCATGTTTTCTAAGTATTGATAGATTTGAAACTACTAACAGGTTGTACTACTACAAAAAGAAACACGTTATCCTGTGCAGAAAAAGATGAAATGTCTCAATATTTTACTTTTATTGTACTTGTTTCTGTAGACATAAAAGCAGTGTATTCTTTCTAATTGTAATTTAGCAATCCATGTGTATAAATTGAAAAATGCTGATATCCTGGCTGTACATATCCACACCTGAGGGTAATGCAAAGGCAGCAATTCAGAGATACTTTATATGCAAATATTGTTTAGATTTTATCTGCTGAGTAATGGCTGGGAAACTATGCTTTTTCTTAATATCAGTCATTTTATAATGAATGTTCATGTATATGAATAAGCACTGTAATCATAATTACAAATCATTTGAGGAATTACTTTGTTAATGTCTGTAATTATGTGGCATTTTTGTTCCTACATCAAAGTGTCATAGTAATGCATGCGGTGATAAATAAAATGAAATCACTTTATGCGATAGTATTGCCATTGTGGTAGAATTTTGTTTCTATGTATGTTAATGTTAAATATTCCGACAATTTACATTTACATGTTTTTTTACAATTCGCGGTGCTCATCAGAAGTCAATGGAAGAAGAAAAGAAGGAACATGTTGAGAAAGCTGGGGATTTACTGAATTGGGTGTCAAACCTCAGCAAGACACTCAGCAAAGAAGAAGGAGAAAAGGCTGAAAAGGCTGATTTGCCTAAGCAGCAGGTACACAGATGTCTTTTGGGAAAATACCACTTCCTCTTTTTATCTTTCTGTGTTGATTAAAAAGACAAAATATTCCACAAATACTTCTTTTCTCCAAATCACCGTCCACACTTTACTAAAGATGTAATTTCACATTTGATTGTGAGTAGAAGGTTGGTTAAATGAACATTAATATTTAGGGACACAAACATTTTATTCAGGAAGAAGTGCAAGCTGGTTTTTACAGGCCTGGAGTGTGACGTATTCTGACAGTGCAAAATGTTCGTTTAGAGAAACTAGACCCTGCAAACCATAACAGAGCCTTTGTAGAGGGGCAGTGGATCCTGTCAGTATGGCACTTTGTAGGTCTGCCCCCTTGCCCTGAAATAGTTGACTGGTAAGTCTGGTAACTTCTACCCTGGCACCAGCAGGGAGATAGTTGACAGGAAGGGCCTGAGGGTCAGGTTTCTTTTTACTTTCTTTTAAAAAGTTACTTTGAGAGGTCCTTTTAAGGGATAGACAAAACTACTGTCTTAGGGAATACAGCAGGTGTTGACTGAGCTGCCTTTATTATCACATAGTCCACACGCTGCTGGAGTGGCCCATCTTGCTGCCTTTGTATTTAATAGGTACATTGTTGTGTACAGTTGTAACTCTGACCACAAATTTCCATCAGTGAAGTTTCCTATCATTTCTAACAGCTGCTCTGCTAGGCTTGTCCTGCAAAATAGCTTAGTGACACCTAAAAATAATTTAGTAGGTGAAGGCCTACCTGCACACCAAGCATCAGAGAGATGAAGCAGTATGTTTTCCATATCCCTTAGTACAGGGTTGGATGTGTGGTCGTGCAAACATGCTTTTGGCCCTCTTGGCAGCTTTTTCCTGCATTTTCATTTTGGTTACGCATGCTGGTGCTGGTTAGAGCTGCTGGAGCAATGTGTGCATAACTCAAGCTTGCGGTCGAGCAGGTAAGCCAATGGCCACTGGTCCCAGTGTGCTGCTTGTTCATAGAGGACCATTGCTAGTACTGTTACTGAGTTTGTCTCTATAGGAGGTAGTAAGCTTGTATTGATTTGAGCATATCGATTGGCAAATCACTAATAGTTAGGATTGGGATTTGCAAAAGCATTCCACAGTGGTGTTTTTCTGATCTTGTGAATGACAACAGCACAAACCTTTGTCAGCATTGGGCCATCACTCAATTCCTTAGAGCATCTCAGCTTACCATGGCAACTGTGGCTGGCACCTTCTCCATCCAGCCTGAGCCCTCAGCAAGTTAGCTGCCTCGGCTTCCTTTAGCCTATGGGAGATGGGCATTTGCCAGGGGTGTTTCCTTCCCTTGTGAAACAGACCGGTGAGGTAGTGTCACCTTGCAGAGGTGCCTGGTTTTGTGTTGCTGCAGACTAACACAGGTGCTTTGACAGATTTTGTAGAAACATTCAGATTAGTGGTTTGATAGCTAATGTTAGCAGAAATACCTTTCACACAGTGGTTTGTCTTTGCTGTGGTTTGTAGTTGTGGAGTGGATGGAGAAGCTGGTGCCAGTAGTGACAGGGCACACAGCAGCTGCAGCAGTGCCAGTTCCCTGAGCAAAGTGGAGCTCGTGACCCCACCTCAGCCTGCTTCCATCACCTTCTTGAGCAGTGCATACAGTACGTGCTCTCCTGGTTTCTGTCCAAGCAGCACAAGTGGGTTTGTGGCTTGCTGGCAGTGATTGCAAAGGGAGGCTCTGTTCAAGACCCTGTTTGGGCCCTTTGATGTGATGCACAATGGGACAAAACTGCTTGTGTTCAGATCCGGGTGAATGCAGGGCCCAAGCACCTTGCTAGAGTTCTCTTACCACTGACACTGAACATATCTTTGGCTTACTAATGAAGTCCTGATTCCCTTTTGATACTTTGCCTTTATCTAAAATGAGTGCTTTTCTCTGAAGTGACTGCAGGCAGTTTCTCAGAAAAGTTAAAAAATTAAATTCTCTCAAGTCCCTCTGACAGAGGAAGTGCTTTAGTGGGAATGACAGAAATTATATTGGGGAGAATATTAATAAGTAATTAATTTTTTCCAAGTGTCTCATATTGCATTTGTCTCAGTCATTGAATTTTATCAAGGTTTGTAGCCTTCTGGTATTTTTTTTTTAAAGTTATTAGTGAGCAACTTCTTGAACATGATGATTTTACACCTATCTTTATAAAGCTGTAATAAATTGTTTTAATAATAAATGCCAACTGTAATAAATTGTTTTAAATGATAGGCTAATTTTCAAACAAATAACATTTTAAAATAAATTCTTTATGTCACCCAATAGTTTTCTAACACAAAGAGTTTATTTAATCAAAAGGCATAACACAGTGACTTATCCATATATGAATGATAAAATTCCATAGTCAGTAATATCACTCTTAAGAACAGCCAGTATTTAAAGAAAAAACATCAAGTTCTCATACTGTTTAGTCCCAGATAGAAATACTATGTTGTTTGTTGGTTTTCACTTTACATATGTGCATTAAGTCTTGAACACAGGTGGTTTATTTTTCAGATTTCCCTGGATGAAATGTCAACCAAGAAAGAACAAATAGCTGAAGCTCTGCAGACTACTCAGTCATTTTTAGCTAAGCACAGTGACAAGTATGCCATTTTTAATTTTTGAAATAATGTAAATTATTTGAATCTGTACATACCGTTTGCTTAAAAAGAAATCATAGCCTCATCTTACAGTTTCAATTACATTTCAGGTACAGATATGTCACATCTTTTCTGTAATGTTATAATTTTGTCTTCCCATTTGGGGAAGCTTGTTGCAGTTAAGTTTATTTCAAGAATTTGGCTAGGTTTATATACCTCTGGTCAGTTTAAAAACATTGGATAATAATTTTTATTCGAAGTCAAAATAATTAATAAATCAGTAGTAAATTAGTACTTGAACTCTATGTCACAAGTTTGTTTAATCTGTGTCTGAAATCAGGCTGTGTAAGATATTAAATTGCTGAGATATCTCATGACTCCTTGCTAGCTATGTTATCTGTCTTGACTGACACTCATAAATTCTAGATTAATGTAAGTGCTTTTCCTGAAGCAGAATGTAGGTTTCTTGAACATCCTTATAATGAGGCTATATTTTTTCCAGACTACTTTTACTAATTTCCACTCTCCTTCTTTAGGTAAAGGTAAGCTGATCACTCTCTGCAGGATACAAATTACTCAAAGATATCTCCTTCTTCCATTTTTCTTTTTTTTTTTTTTTTAATAGAATGACAGATGAAGAGAGAAAGGAAATGGAAAAGCAAGTCAGATCCCTTCAGGAGAGCTACAACTTGTTATCCAATGAAGCTTTGAAGCAGCTGCAGGAAGCACAGTATCTGAGTGATGAAAAGATGGAAGAAAAGGTAACAAGCTTGAAGCTTACATTTCAGTCTCTTTTGAGTTTTACTGCATGGTTTTGGAACCACACATGATCAGTAAAAGAAGCAGCTGCAATTAACAGTGTGTAAAGCAACTTGAGATTTAATTGACTGAAGGTTTTTGTGTATTTGCTATGGAATACTGTGTGTGACCTTACCTGTGCATATGAACATTCTGCTCATTAGATTTTTCTTGTGAAGAGTCTTAATAAATGTGTGCCTTGCATGAAGAAAGATAAACAAATCATTCATCTCTTAACTCTTCTCTTAAAAGCCATTCTTTGACTGCTAGATAAGTCTGTTTCTGCTGCAAAAATGACACCATAAAATAACAAGTTAATCTCTCCCATATATCATTCGGAAATGTCCTAGAACAGATCTACTTTCAGTTTTTCTTAAAATTTATCTGGATGTGAAAATGGGAGCACATAATGTGATTAGCTCCGAGACACTACAGATACATTTGTTAATGGATCTTAATCCTAAATATGGAATTCTCAAAAGTTATGTTGAAAACAAGTGTTCTTATATATACATTGAGGCAGTGTCTGTGTAATTAGTTCAGATAATGTTGCCAAACTGACTTCATGCTTTCCATGCAAACTAAATGCAGTGTTTGGTGCTAGAGTATCCGATGCCATATTGTTAAGCATATATACAGAAGTGCTGTATGCTGTAAACATGAATAGCATGGTTGTTTTGAATCACATACTGTTTCCAAATATTCTAACCTTTCACAGACATTTAGAGCATGAAAATTTGCCTTTCAGGTATATGTTCTATTTGCTCACTCTGCAATCATTTCTTCTATTGTCTTTCACTAACCCTATTTATGTATGCAAAGCATAGGTTTTCAATTCGCAGATGCATGTTGATTTTAAATCTTTTATCACATCGTGTGCTGTTGAATGACTGACATAGATCACTTGCGCATTTGAGCTGCTAACATTCACAGCATTCCTCCAGGCCTGGTAAGTACATGTTTTTATGCTTATCGTGCATTCAAAATCAAAAGAAAATTTAAAATGTACAGTCTGAAAATAGTGATAGCTTTTCTTTTATATTCCTTTTTAGGTGAATAAAGTCATTGCTGGTGTTATTGACCAAACAACTGGAGAAGTTCTTTCAGTCTTTCAGTCTATTTTAAAAGGTTTTATTGACTATGACACTGGAGTTAGATTGCTCGAGAATCAGCTGATCCTTTCTGGAATAATTTCTCCAGAATCAGGAGTATGTTATGATTTGGAAGAAGCTAAAGCTCATGCCTTAATTGATGAGCAGACTGTATTACAGTTGCAGGAATTAAGTAATGCAAAGCAGGTTATTTCAGAATCATCATTATCAAATCTTCCAGTTGTATCAGCTTTAGAACAAGGTCTAATTTCAGAACCTTTGGCTATTAAAATTCTTGAGAATCAGCTTTCAAGTGGGTACTTGATTTTGCCATCTACTGGAGAAAACCTGACCTTGCAGAATGCTTTCCAGAGAAACCTGATTTCACCAATATTATATACAAAGCTTCTGGAAAGACAAGACACATGTAGAGATCTTATAGACCCCAACTGTGCTGAGAAGATTTCCCTTGAACAGATGGTTCGTAGAAGTATAATACATGAAGAAACAGGGTTAAGACTCCTACCTGTGAAACCACAAGAAAAAGGTAGAATCATGTTCAAATGTGGAAGGAAGATAACTATTTCAAGGGCAGCACATGAAGGACTCATTGATCGGGAAACAATGTTCAGGCTGCTGGGTGCTCAGTTAACATCTGGAGGTATAATTGACCCAGACTCAGGGAAGCAAATGACTGTGGAAGAGGCCATGAGACAAGGGTTGATAGATCAGGACACTGCTTGTGGGATCCTCACACATCAGGTTCAGACTGGTGGAATCCTTTGTCCAAATTCAGGACAACGCTTGACTGTTGATGAAGCTGTACAGTGCAACTTAATATCATCTACCAGTGCCCTGCTGGTGTTAGAAGCACAGAAAGGCTTTGTTGGACTAATTTGGCCTCACACTGGTGAAATATTCCCCATATCGACTTCTTTGCACCAAGAGATGATAACAAGTGAGCTGGCATTCAAAATATTAAACAATAGACAGAAGATAGCTGCGCTTTACATTCCAGAAACTTGTGAAATAGTGAGCCTAGATAAGGCTGTGCAATCAGGGATAATAGACACCAATACCGTAACTGTTTTGACCAATGTGACTTTACCAGATAAAATGCCCAATATCAAAGAATTAGAGACCCCTTGTAAAAATGCTGCAAAATGGTTATCGACATATGAATTCCTGACATCTGTATTTCATGAGTGTGAGGAGGAACATGAAGATTCTGGCACAGAAGACCCTATATGTCATAATTCAGATCAAGCTAAAAAATTATTTGTATCTTATCTGATGGTAAATAGTTATATAGATGCAAACACTGGAGGAAGACTTTTATTGTATGATGGACAACTGCAAGAAGCCATCAGTATGTTGCTGGAAGGTGATGGTGCTGTGTACAATGATGACGTGTCAGAAATAGAGTTTAATAACAAATACATAAGCCTGAAAGGAATTAACCTAAAGTCAGCTGGCAATGTCCACTTTAATAATGTCACAGACAGTGTTCAGGGTGATCTTTCAGGTGCTGATACTTCTAATAACAGGAAATTAAATCAGTTGGGAGATTTTGAGAATTCCATACCTTTACAGGGAGGAGATCTCCATATGTGTAGACCAGATGTTTGCAATGTTATTGGTACTGAGCAATCAGAATATACACAGGGCTTGCTGTTAACTAACCCTACAGAACTTAGAAGCGTAGTAAGTAGCACTCAAAATTCCATGAACAGAAATGCACTCAGAAGTCTTCCAGAGGTTTCTGAGTGGACAGAACTGTGTAAGCATAACAGTCAGAAAGCAAATTCAGGAAACGTTGAAGGATATCTTCCAAATGACTCAAATCCAAATCTTATTTCAGAAAGAGAGAAAGAAGAGGTTTATATGGCAGACAGTCTGGGTAATGAAAACAGGAATGATGAAACCTTACAAAATTCCTTGAGTGTGAATGATTTGTCAGATAATGAAACCTGGAGAGAGCTGGAAAGGTGCACAAGATATGGGCCTTGCATATTGCAGGATGATAATAGCAGAATGGTACCAGATAACAGCAAGAAAGATCATTTTCAGAGAAGTCTTGGTTCATCCATCAGTGCAGATACTATATATAGACTTCCGGAAGAACTGGTTAGTCAATGTGGTGACCCACTACAGATTGAAGATAATGAATATAGTGAGCAACATCTGCAGGACTGCACTGATGTACTTAACAGGCCATCCCTAGAAGACTATCTTTATGTAGGCGGCAGGCCGTCCTTGGAGGATTGTACTGCTTTACAGAGTAAACTGTGTCTAGAAGACAGTAGAGACATGCACTGCAGGCCTTCATTGGATGGTGATACTGTTATACATGATAGACCACCTGTGGGTGACAGCAACAGCACAGCACAAAAGCTAATAGTAGAAGAAAGCAATCTTACATTTGACAAGTTACTGTTGTGTGACAGTAGTTCTGACTCATCAGTAGGTGGAAGTGATGCCATCCCACAGTTTGAAAGTGATTTGCAACATGAATGTAGTGAGTTAACCTCTGAAAACGACAGCTCTCAGTTTGATGATGATGATGATGCCTATGAAACACCTCAGGTTGATGATGATGACAGTGATGTGTATGCTACTCCACAAATTGATGATGATGTTTCCTATGACAGTTCTCAAGGTGATGATGGTTTTGATACCTTGCAGTTGGGGGATAATGATACACCAGAGGCAGAACTGTCTGCAGCATCAGTTCCATTAGGTTTTCTAGAGGAGAGGAGTGGTCTAATAGCCCTGAGAGAAGAGACCAGCTCTTATCAAGAACTTGTCACTAATACTGGAGTTGTAAATCTGACAGGGCTGCCTGAGAGTGTAAATATAGCTTCTGCAAGTGCTGAAACTATGGAAAGAATTCCTGAGGAGGAAGCAGAAAGAACAGGGAACTTTGAAGAGAAGGTGCAAATATTACCAGTTATTTCGCAGAGTGAAGGAAGACAGGAGGGAGGCCTTAGTTCTTTACAGAAGATATATGAAGCAAAAGTACAAGGCAGAAATGAGAAAGATGAAATGAAAGAGGAAAGTGACTCCTATGAAGATGAATCTGAAGATACACAGGAAGAGGAAGATTATGAGGAAGATGATGATAGTTATGATGACTCTGACACTGATTCTGACAGTGATGAGGAAACAGATATTTTTTATTCACGTCATCAATGTATAAACAAAGGTGGCCAGCTGTTAATTTCCTTAGGAGACATAGAAAATAGCAATGAAAATAATCAGAATATTGATGACTGTTGCTTTTCTTTAGGACACAAGACAGAATATGCTTTTCAGTTCCAGCCTAACTGTGAAAATGGAAAGCTGTCCTCAGGAAAATGTGAATCTGCATCAGATGTTTCTGAGGAAAGATGTTCTGGTCTTACATGTACAAGTGAAGAAGACAGACAGCAGGAAACAGAAGATGAATATGGGTCTTGCGTCAAAAGTAAATACATGTCACAAGATATCACTGAGCCCATTCAGTCTGAAAATACCTTTGACACTAAATGGACATTCTGTAAGAGTGAAGAAAATAATAAAACACAGCTTAAGGTTCCAAGTTCTCAACTTCTTGATGATACTGAGACATCTGATGCTAGTATAACAGCCTTCCTAACTGCAAAGCAAGCTGCTGCTGCTGCTGAAAGTACTAGGGCAGATTTGCTTCTCTCAGAAAGCTTTATTGATAGCCTGAATAAAACCAATAGTACCATGCCAATGTTATATTCAAATCATGGGCAAAGACAGAGAGAAGCAGTATTTGCAGAGGAAAACGTATTAAATAATATGGCTGGTATGGAACAACTAAATGAAGGTTCATCCCAAATGGACAGTAAATTCCTTATGGTTATGCCTTATGTGAGTGATGGTGGTAGTGCACTTAGTGACCAAGTACATCCAGTCAGCAGTTGGAAGCATGGTCAAATAGGAGGAGGTTTTGAAATTCTTACAGAAAATAAAAATAGAGTAAATATTATGGAGGAATGTGATTTGGGGCTAAGCAAAAGTCCCATTCAGATGGAAAGCCTTGGGGAAATATTTGATGCATCAGTAATCAAAGCTGATAGAGAAACTCCCTTTTCAAGTAAAGAAAAAGTATATGTTGATCAAGCTTTGCTTGACATTGGAGGTGGTGTGAAGTCAGATGAATTTAAAAGAGATTTTAACAATTCCTCTTCTTTAAAACAATATACAAGAGACATAAAAGACAGCAGCCGTTCAGAATTGGATGCAGCTGAATCCTGTTGCTTTGAGAACAGGGAAAAAGGGGAAAACAGTATACAGAATAAAAAGGATTTTCTGCTAAATACTAAAGAAATGCTTTCAAGTGAATTTAACACTTATTCTTTTTCCCCAACTGATACAGTGAAACCAAAGGAAATTAGCATAACTAAAGAAACAGGGAGAGTTATCTGTCAAAATACTGGTAATGTTCTTAAAGACTTTTCAGAAAACAAGAGCAGCAATAATAGTGAATTTTCCCTAATAAAAGAAGATGCTTTAGGAAGTACTGAGGATGCCAAAGAATCAGGGCAGGGAAGTGAAGTGCTACCTTCTGGGAGTCATACCACCAATGTTTCTTCTGCACTTCTGAGCAGCATAGAGGCTGATTTGAGTTATGGTGCCCAGAAAGAATATGAGACACTGAAAAACACAAAGGGAGAAAATTTCATGGCCAGTGAGACCTCTTCTCTTGGAAATGGTTACAAAAAACAAATGTCCATGGAGTCATTGCAAAAGGAAATGGGACCCTGCAAAGATTTTCAAGTAAAGGAAGGTATTTCACAATCACCAGAAATGTCTGACACATTAATGGAAGACTTAAAGAATATATTACAAAGGAAATTGAAAATGGGACATGTTTACTGCAAGCAGGAGGGTGAACCCCTAAGTTACTCTGATACCAAAATTTTAATACAAAATTTACTTACAATGGTTAGAAGCACCCAACTTGGGAGTGATACATCTAGTGCGTCAAATCTCAAACAAATAAGCAATGCTGTTACAACTGCATTAGTGGCACCGTGTACAGAGCCAAAGGACAGTGATGCTCCTTCTTTGCTTTGGCCTGATTGCAGAAGTCCTGATCTTCTTCGTGATATTCTGAAGCAGGAATCCTGGAAGCAAAAGATAGCTGATCCAGATGAAAGAAAAAGTGAAACAGACGTGAAAGCTCCTGTTCCAAAACTTACTACTTCTGAACTTTTGGAGATTTTTCAAATCTCACCTGGACTTGAAAGTACAAGCAAGTTAGAGGAGCTGATACGTGGTTTGCTTATAAGCTCACAGATTGCTGGTACCACCACAGAACATGAGGGCAAAGGCAAAGTAGACGGGCTTTGTACTCTTTTCTCAACAGAAAAGTCAGAGTTTGGATCAGAAATTGCTAAAGAGAAAACATCGGCAGATGAAGAAGTCATTACTTGGGAAAGTGACCAGGAGCATGGGAAGACAGACAGCCTGTCCAAAGGCTTTATTGAGCCTGGTTTCAAAACAAAAGAAGCAGTCCTGGAAGACACCTCCACTAGCATGGTAAGTAACAATAGCTGCTATGTGCTACCTATTCTGTGGTAAAGGAATTCTATGAATCCTTCCAAGTGCTGGAGAGAATAATTAAACTGCAAAAATGGTTGAAAAATTAAATTATAAATTTAAAATAAATTATAGTTAAACCAAGAACTTTTGTTGCTTGTTTTCAGGTCTGTCAGTTTGGAAAATGTTTTCTAATTGTTAAAACTCATTTTCAGGTCGATGGAGTACAGCAATGTTTAAGGTTAACAGAGAAAATGCAAGGACATTTGGCAGTCGTTCAAGATATGAAAAGCCACCTAGATAGCCAGAAACCTATTAGTAATAACTTGGAAATACTAAAAGATGAACTGGAACAACTGGAGGTAATTAAAATATTCTTTATGCTTGTACTTCAGTGATGGGTGCTAGGAAAAGCCCTTACATAAAAAAAAGAGATTACAGTAATTCACATTTAAATGTCTTTCTTGATAGTAACTTAATGCATTTTATATATATTCTCTTTGTAGTCTTTTGAATCAGGACTAGCTACCTTTGCAATTATCCTAAAAAGGGACATGAAGTTGACAGAGGAGTTTTTAAAGTTTTGTGACAGGGATATTCCTGAAGAGAAACTTAAAGAGCTGAAGATAAGCTATGACTGTTTGAAAGAAGTATTTTTGGTGGTCTGTGATACGTCTTCAAAAAGAACAAAACAAATAGTCTGTGCTGTTGACTCAGAAATGGTATGTTTTTATCAGTGTATCTTTTTACCTTGGTTTTTCTTCAAGGTAGTTTGACTAAAAGGAAGGAGTTTGGCTTTGTTTTCTTTTGTTTTTTCTTAAGATAAAAGTACAATTCTATTTAATACTATAGAAAATATGATTAGTCTCCAGGGGCATAAATAAATACACAACTTCCAACCACATCCCGGGCTGCATCAAAATAAGCATGACCAGCAGGTCGAGGAAGGTGGTTCTCTCCATCTGCACCTTTCTTGTGAGACCCCACCTGGAGTACTGTGTCCAGCTCTGGGGCCACCAGTAGAAGGAGGATATGGACCCGTTGGAGCAGGTCCAGGAGGGCCATGAAGATGATCAGGGGGCTGGAGCACCTCCCCTGTGAGGACAGGCTGAGAGAGTCAGGGTTGTTCAGCCTGGAGAAGAGAAGGCTCCAGGGAGACCTTAAAGCAGCCTTCCAGTACCTGAAGGGGGCTACAGGAAAGATGGGGAGGGATTCTTTATCAGGGAGTGTCGTGATAAGACAAAGGGTAATGATTTTAAATTGAAAGAGCGTAGATTTAGATTGGCTCTAAGGAAGAAATTCTTTACTGTCAGGGTGGTGAGGCACTGGAAGAGGTTGCCCAGAAAAGTAGTGACTACCCCCTCCCTGGCAGTGTTCAAGGCCAGGTTGGACGGGGCTTTGAGCAACCTGGTCTAGTGGAAGGTGTCCCTGCCCATGGCAGGGGGGTTGGAACTAGGTGATCTTTAAGGTCCTGTCCAACCCAAACCGTTCTATGATTCTGTGATTCCCTTTCTAGTCTAAGCTTGCAGTATTACACCAGCAACTCTTAAGCAAACTGCAGACATTTTCAGACTGGATCACAGAAAACATTAAAATCGTGACTGACTTCACAGTGAATACTAATGATATAGAAGAGATGAAGAAAAGTTTACAACTACTTAAAGTAAGTATTCTTTGTGGTGGGTGTTAGTGCTTCTGACAAATGTTGCTACTTACTGTGAATTATTAGCTAGGTTTTGTACACCTGCACATTAACCTCTTGCTGAAACAGGTGGCTAGAACTAATTACTTAAGAAGACAACTGCTTGATAATCCAGTAATAAACTCTTGTTGATTTGCTTTTTTTCTCTTGAAAAAAATTTTGATAGAGTTTGGCTTACTGAGAAAGCTATTGGTTCTGCTTACATTTGTGGCAAAAAATCTGACCTTTTTTGAAAATCTAATTTATCATACAGATATTTCAGTGATTAAAATTGGATCTTTATGCATAAGGTCCAGAATGTCTACTGAATTTTAATTACCTTCCAAATCAATTATTTGTGAGAGATGAAGATGGGGAATCATTAAATGAGTCATGAAAAACAAATAGATCAAATTTTTAGTTAAGTTCATACACCTCTGTATGTATGAATGATAAAAATGACATTGTTTTATTGTGTTTTAATAGGGTTCCAGTATGCACGGTAGTTTCATAGGGTAATTTCATATACACAGTGCATGACTGTGGGCAGAATTTGTCACACTGCTGGAAAGAGGGCTTCTCACTGTGGAGTTAGGAATAGGAATGCTTTCAAGTAAACACTTTAACATTTCTGGGCCTTCAGACCTAGAACCTAGAAATGCTAAACCTAACCTGCCATAAATGTTCCAGAGTTGAAGGTCAGACATTTTTCAGACATTCATGAGAGAGCGAAGAAATAGAGATCTTCAAGATCATCTTATTCATTACTTAGACATGGACTGTCCCAGAGACAAACCATGCAGAAGTTCAAATGCTGTATCTGACTGTGTCAGAATGATTCTGACACAGTTTTGATTTACTATGGCTAAATTGTCTGCCAGAAGCGTTTTCGAACAGGGGCTGAGAAAAGAGGGTAGCGATACTTGTGGTTTATTTCTGCTGAATTTGTCTGAATTGCTAGTCATTTCTTTCTTTTTATTTACAGAACAGAGCTGCAGAGCTTGGCTGTAAAAAAATGCAGTTGGAGTCCATTGCGTTTGATACTCAGTTCTTCATTTCTGAACATGCTCAAGATCTTTCTCCTAATCAGAGCAAACAGCTGCTGAGGCTCTTAAATACCACCCAGAAATCTTTTCAGGAAGTACAGGAAGCAGTAGCATCTCAAGTGGAAAGTTTAGAGACACAGTTACAGGCAACACAAGAGCTGGGTGATCAGAAGGTTTGCCTTTCTGTGTAAATGTGTGCTGAGTGTTTTTGTCTATGGATGAGGAATTTTAATACCAGCATGCAGTATCAAGTGTATTTCTATCTTCTCAGCTTTTACTACAGATATATGCATAGTTCTACAAAGATTGTATTGATCAAGTATGGTGAATTCTCTTTTTTTGTCTTTCCTTGCTACAGTCACAGAAACAGTCTATTATGGACAGACACAATTTTGGGCTTTAGGATCTGTACAGCTGGAGGTGACCAGGTCTGCTTTTTGTATCAGTGAGAGAAATTTACTTTGAGGCTTCTCACAAGTGTTGTTTGTTTAGTAGCTATATGAGTAATTAAATAAAGCAGTCAACTCTTCTGGCTGCAGCTATTTTGAGCAGTGAATTTACTACTGCACCATTGCTCATCACTTCTGTCCTGATGAAGATTTTATTTTCCTTTAATTTGCCAGGTCATCTGCTTATGTGATCTTTTTTCTAGGTCTTTACAGTCAAAGAACCAGATGTGTTAAAACCTTGCTACCATGGCTTGTTTTGACTGAGATGGGTTAGAGGGACAAACGTATGGGTAAATCAGTTAAGATATTTGCAGTTCTAAGCATGGGCACTGGGAAAGCTATGAGTCAAGTTTGGACAGTTAGCTCTTCAGCTGGCATGGCTGCAGTTGGCAAGCATAAGCAACTTTTGTAGAGTCAGAGGAGGCTGATAAGATGCTACAGTGGAACTGCATCTTTTCTTCTCTCATAGAAGCACTGTTAAGATTCAGAATCACTACCTCATCCTCCAGTTTATGCATAATGAAAGGTGTTCTGGTATTCTGAAGACTTTGTATTACTTTGCAACATTTGTTTCCACCATACAAAGAAACATAAAACTGAATAAAGGAAAGGCACAGATAACTTTTCTAGGATGTAGTAGCAATAATGAGCTTGCATGTTTTGTTCTTTTCTACTGCTTAAAAAGTCAATGTTTTCTATTCAGGTAACATTATGCATACCAGCAACAGCTAACTCACAATCACAACTAACCTCTGTTTTGATATCCTTTTTTCAGAATTAATAGTGTTTATCACAGGTTTCAAGCAGTTAAGAGACTGGATTTTCACTCCTGTTGTTTGGAGATTTCATCTTTCACATATGTGCATGGCCAGTCTTCTATTCAGCAATTCCATCAAACATGGTCTCTTTTACTTAAAACATATTTGAGGTTTATCCATAACTTCTGTATGTTCATCTTACTCTTTGTACCACTGCTATCATGTTTACAGCATACTTTAAAAATGATTGCTTTGCAATATTGATATTCAAAGGTAATTCCTCTTAGAGTGTATGTTAGTTCCTGAAATGAGGACATTTTTGTTTAATTACTCAATTGTACTTGGCTCTAATATAGGATGTGGCTGAGCGGCAGCAGGAATGCAAAGAGAAACTGCAGGAAATCTGTGATTTGCTTACACAAACTGAAAATCGACTCATCGGACAGCAAGAATCTCTTGTTATTGGAGACAGCAAGGCTGAGCTAGAACAATACCAGACCAAACAGGAGGTATGCACAGTTCTAGTCAGATAAGTTACAGAAGACTGAGTGTGGAGAAGAGTGACTAGACTCTTCTGTTGAATAATACTTGTCATGTGAGAGGAGAGTAAAATAGATTTGTTTGACCGACCAAAAGTAAAGGCTTAATGGCATGCATTTAAACTGCTGCCTATGAATACACTCCAATATGTGCCAGTGGGAGTAAAGAAACTTTCAGACTAGAAGACACTAGAATAGGGAGCATGTACTAGGCATTTCAAGAAGCACTCTTGGAGTAGACATGAAATTTGTTATATATTAGCTTAAGATTGTTCCTGTTTGATGTGATAAAGTCATGCTTGTTTATTATGCTGAAATAATTTGACCAGCTTTTTAAACTGGTATCAGGGAGTGCTTATTTCTGTTCACAGTATTTTGAAGAACTTTGCTGCAAGACTTTCTCTTGCCTGAGGCTTTCCACTGCCTCAGTCTTGTTTTGGTTTGAATTCTGTTTTTTCTAGTGTTGCATGCAATCTCCTTGGTGTCCTCATGTAGCAGAGCCCTTTCAGTTTGCTTTCCTGTTAAGACCTTGCCTTTCAGCTGTATCCTGTCATCTATAAGCTTTCACTCTGTCCTGTCTGATGCTGAGTTAGTGATGAAGGACTGAAGGACTTGGACTTCTTCCTGCTTCTCCTAGTAATAGTTTACACTACTGTAGAGCTCCAAATCAAGGTTAATAATCTGTAAAGGCAGAAATTTCCTCATTCATCTTGCCTTGCTTTACTTATCTTCAAAGTGACACATCTAGTTTGCCAAAGTTCTCCTTATAGTCAGTGGAAAGATGCAGACACCCCTAGGGTACCTCTTAATATTGCTTACCTATCTTAAGAATTTATGGCCTAAATGGGGCACCTATGGGAATGAAGAACTGACATATCATATGCTTAATTTTTTTTTTCCATTGTCTGTTTTTGTCTGCCTAGCAGACTAGTTGTTATTTGCTAACTGATTTCTTGTGGGCACCATTGTAGAAGGGTGTCTCAGGAGGGGAATAGGGGCTTGAAAAAGGTCTTTTAAGGATAAGTCAGAACTTTCATCCTCTGTGAGCTGTTTGAAAGGGAGCAGGGAAATATTTTGTCAGAGAAGAAGATGTCTTGATATAGGGTCCCCAGGAAAGTCTTTCTTTCTAACATACTTGCTGAAGTGTTAAAATGAGCTGAAGTTTTAGCTGCCAAACCATGTTCTATAATTGCTGCAAAATCTATAGTCTAGAATGAGAATCAAATGTTATGTCTTGCAGCTTCAAGAGTGTTACACTGTATATTAAAAAAAAATAATTCATTATTTCAGTAACTGGATGAGTGTATTCAACAGCATAATTATTGTAATTAAAGCTCCCCTCAGATAACTGGAATGAAGATTTTTTTATCTGACTTTATTATAGGACTAGGCAAACCACTTTGGATAAATTAAAGATCTGTCCTCTATGAAATTTAATGGACTTAAATGTTCTTTGGAAATTGAAATACAATGATTGATTACAAATAAAGAAATATATATTATTATGGCATTTCTAGGCTGAACAAAACCAAGAAATATGGGAGAATTTACACCTGGGGAAAATGACTACAAGTTTCTGACTTTTATTCAGTCTCCTTATTTTTGCAGCTTTCTGTTAGGATAGTAATGGAATGCATTTGTCATGAGACTCACCCTACTAACTACAGTAGCAGATTTTCTTTATCTCTTGATATCTAAAAAATAAGATATATTTTCTTCTGTGTATATGGAAATAAAATATTTGAGCTCCTAAACAAAGGAAAAAATGGCCTCAGTCTGAATAGGAGTGTAAGCCAACAGACTTGCAATTTAAAAACCAACCAGACACATTGATCTGCAGTAACATTGTCAGATGTTGAATTGATTTTAGTTTTTAATCACCCTATCTTCAATTTAGTAATGTATCACATGCTCTCACAAGTTAGAAGGGACCAATATGGACCTTCCTCAAAAGGATCCTATAGTAGAGATAGTTCCAATAAAGTTAATTGCAAAGATCTGGTGAATAATTTACTTACCTCTGTTTTGTTTGTTTTTTTTTCTCAAAAGGAGATACAAAAAGACATGAGAATGAGTGCCCAGACACTGGCAGAGATTGTGAAAAATACTGAAAACTTCTTGAAAGAGAATGGAGAAAAATTGTCGCAAGAAGACAAGTCTGTTCTTGAACAGAAACTGAATGAAGCTAAGACAAAGTGTTTGCTCCTTAGCCAGAAGGCAGAAGAGTCCAAAAAAGAACTGGATAAGGCTATGACAACAGCAATTAAGCAGGAAACAGAAAAGGTTTTTAGGCAACCATTTCATACCTTTATTCAAACTTTTTACATGTTTCACAGGATTAGTCTTGCAACTTATTATTGATACACTGTGGAGAGATTAAAATCATATTTCATTTGGGTGACAATAAATTGCTGGTTTAGTTGCTTTATAAAATAAACAGCAACGTATATGTAAATCAAAAATTTTGTTTAATGTTAATGTATTTTAAATGGTCTGTTTGTATGTGATACTTTATAGTCCCAAAAGAAGATTTCTAAACTGAAACTGTGAAATTTCAATGTAGGTTGCAGCCATAGAACAGCTGGAAGAAAGTAAAAATACAATAGAAAATCTCTTGGATTGGCTATCAAATGTGGATAAAGAAGCAGAGCATGGCCGGAAATTTAAGCAGGCAATAGAACAGAATGGAACACACTATGAAGAGGGAGATATGAAGGCTTTGGAAGGAGAGGAGGACGATGTCAATGGTAATCTGCCGGAAATTCAGCAAGACATTGAAACTCGAGTGGATGGACTAATAATAAGCACAGAAGATAATCTGAACCAGCAGTATCAGAAAGTCAAGGTACTGTTACTGGGTTTATTCAACATTTAGGTGCTAAGTGTTTCAAACCTCATGCAACATGAATGAATTCAATCTCATCCTTTCTGTCATAGACTTTGCAACAGGCACTAGGAAAGCATTGACATACAGCGGTAGGAATTTCAGTAGTTAGAATGTATTGCGAATTTGTCACTTTTTCACTGTTACTATGGTTGTTTCCTTCAAAATAAGAAAAAGGACATATTCTACAAGGTAGATGTTAAAAATCCTGATGGTGAGTATTCTTAATTTTTATAGTGAAAAATTAATGCAAGTAAATAAAATGCAAAAAGCAGCAACATAAATTCATACCTTTTATGTGACTTTCTCAAAAAATCTTTGTAATAGCCAAATGATTCAACCCCCTGAAATTCCCTGTGAACACTAATAGCAATAGCTGCAAATAATAGTTTGCTGAAATTATGATCTTCAGTCCCTGTAACTTTAAAACATGGTCAAAGCACTAATTTAAGGCTTCAGAAGAGTGAGTTTTATGGCTTTTGTTGACTTACAGTTAAGCAACAAAGAGATTTTAGGTGTGGTTTGATGGACACGGTGAAAATGATTATGCTGATAACTGATACAGTTTTGGATTTCTTATTAAAAAAAAGCCAAAACCAACATAAGAAAATAAGATCATTTGGGTTTGTGTACATAATATACTTACTTTAACTTTTTTGACAGTTCTTTTCTGCACCTAATACCTACAGGATAATTGCCCACTGTACTCGTGGAAGAAAAGCATACCAGTCTATTTTACATAGAAGACCTTCAAGAATAAAGATTTTTTGAAGGAATATATTTGAAATATGATTTGGCATACAGTTCTAGTTTCTATGACTTAACTATTTTTTACAAGATTGAAACAACTTGCATGCATAGAATGTGTCCTGACATTTAATGTCAAAAGGACCTGTTTTATGAACAAGTATATTTGATAAAAATCACTGCTCTTAACAATGAAAAATGAGATTTAAAAAAATTGGATAATAATGTTTGTTCACTAAATATAAGAACAAAGTATCTGTATTCTTTTTAGTGTTTGATGCTTTGACTCGTTTTGGTCTGTCTGAAACGGTAGCTACAACATCTGTAACAGGAAATGGAACAGCTTTGATTTGGAAAGTTGCCTACTTTTGAACGCTTTATTTGATAAATCCTATTTTGAGACAGGGAATGAGAATAGTTTTGATTACACTAAGCACGTTACCCTAAATGTTAAGTAATAAGCAAATGATTTTTATTAGGAAAAAATTAAAGAAATTGATAATGTCTAGTTTAACTATAGTGATTTGTCTTTTGGAAGTACAGGGGAAAGTGTTTGTGATATATATATATATATATATATCTATATATCTATATATCTCCTAGTATTTCTGAGTTCCAGTGATATTTGAAGACTCCCATTTGGTCACGGCCTGTATATGTGGCCAGAATTACCACTGTATGTTTCTAAAATTCTGAAACTGCACAGAAATATGATGACTAGGAGTAATGCTTTCTCTTAAATAACTCACAAAATGTTTTTTAATAAATAATATGAAAACTGGAAAAGCTTTTTATCATTTTGATGGTCTTTGTTTTACTTGTGATTTCTAAGGAACCATCTGAGAAGGTGCTGGTCATAATAGATTTTTTTTTTCTTTTAGGCTCAACATGAGAAAATTATTTCACAGCAGCAAGCTGTCATCATAGCAACTCAGTCTGCTCAGGCACTGCTTGAGAAACAAGGGCACTACCTTTCCCCTGAAGAAAAAGACAAGATGCAAAGGAACATGAAAGAGCTGAAGGCTCAGTATGAGAGTGCCTTAGCTGAGTCAGAACGGAAAATGAAATTGACTCATTCTCTAAGAGAAGAACTTGAGAAATTTGATGCAGACTATAGTGAATTTGAAACCTGGCTGCAGCAGGCAGAGCAAGAACTTGACAATTTGGAGGCAGGTGCTTCTGCTTTCACTGGTATTATGGTTAAACTGAAAAGGCAGAAGAGTTTTTCAGAAGATGTTATATCTCACAAAGGTGATTTACGGTATATTACAATTTCTGGACAAAGAGTTTTAGATGCTGCAAGGTCATGCAGCAAAAGAGATGGTGTGAAGGTTGACAAAGATGGTATCGATACTTCAGCTACATATGCTGAAGTGCAAAATAAACTGGATAGTGCTTCAGATCGTTTCAAATCTCTCTATACTAAGGTAAGTTTTATTTATACTGAGTAGGAAAGACAACTATAATTGATTTTTGTATAAAAATTCCAGTTTGTGCAAAAAGAGGTTAGCTGATAAAACAAATACTGTAGAAGTTGTAAATTCCTTGTTTCTTAAAGTTAGATAGCAGAACAAGATGTTTTTCTAGAAGAAATGCTTTATTCAAGTGCCCGACTATTTACGGTCTGAATGGATAAAATTTTCTACCTTGTGTTATAAGAGAGAAATAAGACCAGATTTCTTCATTGTTCTTTCCAGCCTTAGACAAACTCGTTGAGTTTATAACAGTACAGGATGTCTGAGTAACCCCATTTTGGAGTGGAAAGAAATTGTAATACTGGTAGTCGGATAACATTTCTTTATGTTCCTTGTGGTATTTCCCACAACTGCCTATTTACTTGACTTCCTACTAATGAAATGGGTATAGAAAGAGAGATACTATGCCAAGATTAACATTCAAAATTTCAATTTGATTGTGTCCTGAAATAGTTTGTCCCAATGTGACCTTTGTTGTCAGCACTAGGCAGGCAAGAATGTAGTGATTTGAGGATAGCAGTTCTTCTACACTACTCTGCCAAACAAACATTTTATGCTTAACAATCTGAGATTAATCTCTAACTAATGGGAAACTGGCAGTGCGAAATCCTCCAGGTACCCTAGAGAGGGAAGATAATCCAGCTCTCTGTGCCAGGTTCATGTATGGAATCTTTCCGGTAGAACTAGACAGACATCACCAACTGGTCTCACATGCCAACTTTAATGCTGTTTTCAAAAAACAAAGAAAGTGTTGTTCAATACTGATAGTATTCTGGAATTTTAAACTTTTGAGATAATTATTAATTGAACCATTTAAGAAGCAGTTGCTGTCAGTATCCTTTGACTATACCATTTCATAATCTTCTAAGATCATAGGTTCAGACTCCTTAGTAGAGCTTTAGTGTTGGTCTGCAGCAGTTGCCGTCTTTGTCTGGGAATTTTCATCTCTTTCAGCATTTTCTGCTCAGAAATGTGAATTCTGTAAAGACATGAATTTGATTGCTTTATTACAAAACCAGTGTAAACCCTGTTCTCTCAGTTTGTGAAGACAGCTCTCCCTTTTACAGAAGCTCATTTTCATTTTCCCACTTAACTTATATGAACAGTGAAGCCAGAAGCTTGTATTAACACATTAGATTTCCTCCAGTTGATTTACTGAATTAGTTTAAGTGTGAATGTAAAGATTACATGGCAGAATTTTTGAAGAGCTTATTTTCATGCACATAAAAATCCTATGCTAGCAGCTTGATTTACGGTCTCAGATTTGTCAACTTTCCATATTCTATCCTTTCCATATATACATTTAGCACAGACATAATAGACATGCTTTAAATATTTGACCATAGATATGCAAAGCAAAGTAGACTTTCCTTACTAAATTGAGTCTTGAAGGACAGACTTCTAAAAAGTGAGATCTTCCAAAATTTGTGAGATCTTCCAAGTTGTAGTAAACTTTTTGACTTTTGTAAAAGCTTCTTGTTTTTAATATATATTTATATTGCTTTTATTTTAATTTTTTTTCAAACATGTATATTACTTTATAGGCTTAAATATTGAAGGAATCTTAAAGTCAGTTCTTAGTTAACTGGTTATGTGTATATGTTCTATGTGTGCCCACCAGATGGAGACCAAGTACCACATGTAAATATTAAAAGACAGTGTATGGAAGGTTTAGAATATAAATATTTGAAGTAACTGTTTATAAATATTATGACTTGATACAATCATATTTTCCTTGTGAAACCGTCTCCAACAAGTCTGAAAGAGTTCCTTTTTATGTGATAATTCACTGTATACATTTTGAGGCATGCTAACATATAGAACTAATAGGATCTTGGTCAGATGGCATTCTTAAGTGACTAAAACAGAGCATATGTGCAACACCAAGCCATATCACTTTAAGATTTTCTCTGCAGATAAGGTATTTATGAAAACAATACTCTGCTGTCTGTATTTTAATGAAACATACACTTATCTTCTGATTTATTTTTTTTTTAATTTCTAGCTTCCACTGGCTACATTTTTGTTGTCAGAGTGCTGATAAAGAATCTTTACACTGGTGGATCAAAAAGTATTCCTAAAGCTTTTCCTATTCTAGTACAATGGGTTAGACTCCAGTTTCCCATCTGCATCAGTGAATGGATCTTACATCACACTTGAGGAGCACAAACTGGGAAGACCCGCATAGCCTGTCCAGCTATTGTGCCTCAGTTCAGAAATCTGTTAGACAGTGGAATGATGACAGGAAAAAAAATCATGCAGTATTTCAGGACTGAAAGTATGACCTTGAGATTGGTATGAAATGCAGCACACAGTTTAATGCCTGGGTATTTGCTTGTTTGTTTTCTGCTCTTTTAGTGTAGCATCCTTGGAAATAACCTTAAAGACCTGGTGGATAAATATCAACATTATGAAGATGTCTCATCTGGACTTTTGTCAGGTCTGCAGGCCTCTGAAATAGCTGTGAACAAACAACTATCAGAGCCAATTGCAGTGGATCCCAAAAATCTCCAGAGACAACTAGAAGAAACCAAGGTGAAAATCTTTTAAAAGCAGAAGTACTTTTGTCCTAAAAGGAACTCCTTTTCATCTAAAAAACAGGATAATCTAGTTTAATCCAGCTGGCTGCAGGCCAAATTCTTGTCTTGCACATGGGCGTGCAACCTTATAGTTCTGAAATTCAGCTGTCCAGAGTTTTACCTAAAATGCACTAGGGTGAGAAAAAATGGGGGAGCAAAATGCCATTAGTAGTGTGAAAGCAAGATTTGTTTTGTATCACTTAGCAAATGATAGGGTGATATCTGGGAAGTTTTTGAACTAAGAAAGGATTTAGTGATTACAGTTTTCTATAAGAGTAGGGCTTGGGACTGAGTTCCTGATAGAGACTATTTGATGTCTGTTGTTTGTGACACTCGCTTTTTTTCTGTAAACATTTGTTTGTTACTGTATTATGAAATGGATTGTACTGGATAAGCAGTGTGATGTGACTAGTCTGTTTGCCTGCTTGTATCCAGTACTGTTATGACCTGCAGAGAGTAACTATAACATAATTTGCTGTGCACAGAAAACCAGTAATTTTTTTCCTTTTTCCTTTTTCTTTTTTCTTTTTTCTTTTTTCTTTTTTTTCTTTTTTCTTTTTCTTTTTTCTTTTTTCTTTTTTCTTTTTTTTTCTTTTTTCTTTCTTTTTTCTTTTTTCTTTTTTCTTCTTTTTCTTTCTTTTTTCTTTCTTCTTTCTTCTTTCTTCTTTCTTCTTTCTTCTTTCTTCTTTCTTCTTTCTTCTTTCTTCTTTCTTCTTTCTTCTTTCTTCTTTCTTCTTCTTCTTTCTTTT
>NW_020799097.1:27083786-27110916 GCF_003259725.1 Athene cunicularia | reverse complement strand
TTCTCTTTCTCTTTCTCTTTCTCTTTCTCTTTCTCTTTCTCTTTCTCTTTCTCTTTCTCTTTCTCTTTCTCTTTCTCTTTCTCTTTCCCTTTCCCTTTCCCTTTCCCTTTCCCTTTCCCTTTCTCTTTCCTCTCTCTTCCTCTTTTTTTCCACTGAGAGAGTAATTTGCAACTTTATGTAAATCCTAGTAAAGGCAAGAGAGGTTAGTGATGGAGCTTGTGAAGGTAAAACTCTCGTTAGTTGCTTAAGATGTAGGTTTACAGAAGGCTTTGGGAAACCAATTGTAAGGTGAGTTATATAACATTTCATACAGTCTCTCATCTTTGAACTGACTCTTATATTTTCATAAACACATTCAATCATCTATAGTATAATTAAAATGCAAGATTATTTATTTTTCAGTGAGCAAGGCTATTGGTTGGCCATTTCCTCAGTGTTTTGTCTGTGCTATGTGGAGTATCAGTGCAGGTCTGGTATGTTTACTATTGACAAATGATAGTCAATGGCTGTTGGAAAGTATGTGCTTAACCATTTTCCTTACATAAGCCTGAGTAGTAGTTACCTTTACCACATGGTATCTTTCAAATCTGCCACTGGAATTGCCCAGCATTTTGGTGTGTGACGTGTCAGAGAAGACAAATCACAGCAGTGTTATGAGACAACAAAATTAAAAGTGTAAATTTTGAGCTCCTGACAGTGGAACAATGTATAGTAGGAGTAACACCAATTCCAATTTGAAGCTTCATTTAAACTTTTTGTTCCTTACGCCAAAACGAATTATATCCTGTATAATGCAAATTTTCACAGAAGTAGTACAAAAGGAATGAGTACTGGGGCTCTCTTATGAAATGCCTACATGGATTACTTGCCACACAAAAGAGCTGTCAATGAATATGAGCTGGGAAGAAGGGAGAAGATACGACGTGTCAAAAGAGTCAAAGAAAAAGAAAAAAAAATCAGGATGCTGAAGAAAGAAAGCCAATTAATGAAAGCAAAACAAAGAGTATTTTTAAGAAGTCAGGTGTTGCAAGTTAAAGCTGTCCCTTGTAGCCAACACGTGCAGTTGATAATCCAGCTAGACACAGACCTTGGCAGCATAGTGGGGTCTAATCTTTTTATGGGGATTAACTGTTCTTCAGAATATTCTTCAGTGCCTCTGGCATCAGCTTGTTTGCTTTCTGTCAGCATACAAGGTTTTCATAAAATCACAGAATCATTCAGGGAGAAAAGACCCTTGGGATCATCGAGTCCAACCATCAGTCCTACTCTGCACAGTCCTCCCCTACACCATATCCCCCAACATCTCATCTAAACGACCCTTAAACACATCCAGGGATGGTGACTCCACCACATCCCTGGGCAGCCTATTCCACTGTCTGACCACTCTTTCTGTGAAAATTTTTTTCCTAATGTCCAGTCTAACCTCCCCTGTTGGAGTTAAACAGAAATGGTCCCAACACTGAGCCCTGAGGAACACCACTTGTGACCAGCCACCAGCTGGATTTAGCTCCACTGACCACCACTCTCTGGGACTGTCCATCCAGCCAGTGCTTGACCCAGCAGACCGTTCCCTCATCCAGGCCATGGGCAGCCAGTTTTTATATGAGAATTCTATGGGGAACTGTGTCAAATGCTTTTCAAAGATCCAGGTAGACAATATCCACAGCCTTTCCTTCATCCAATAGTTGGGTCATCTTGTCATAGAAGGAAATCAGGTTTGCCAGGCAGGACCAGCCTTTCATAAACCCATGCTGACTGGGCCTGATCCCCTGGTTGTCCCCTGGCACTCGAGATGACCTGCTCCATGACCTTCCCTGGCACCGAGGTCAGACTGACAGGTCTATAGTTTCCAGGATCGTCCTTTCTGCCTCTCTTGTAGATGGGTGTCACATTTGCCACCCTCCAGTCCGATGGGCCCTCCCCAGTTAGCCATGACTTCAGGTAAATCATGGACAGCAGCTTGGCGAGCACATCTGCCAACTCCTTCAGCACCCTTGGGTGTAACCCATCCATCCCACAGACTTGTGTGCATCCAAGTGGTGTAGCAGGTCTCTGACCATCTCCTCTTCGACTGTACCGACCTCAGTCTGCTTCCCCTCCCCATCTCCCAGCTCATGAGGCTGGGTGTCCAGGGAGCAGCCAGTTCCACTGCTAAAGACTGAGGCAGAGTAGGCATTGAGCACCTCAGCCTTTTCCTCATCCTTTGTTACCATGTTTTCTGGCATGCCTTTTTTTCTTTTTTTTTTTTTTTTTTTTTTCTTTCTCCCCTTACAAGTACAATATATTTATCTAGTGTAAGGGAAATTCCTCTTCAGGTCTGTCTGAGTTTCACTGTTTCAAGTGGGTCAGCAAGACACATACTATGTTTTGGCATACTGTCATGCTCTGGATATGTCATGCTCTATTCAGCGTGTTCTGAATGCACTGACATGACTTCTTTGTCCTGGCAAGGCAGACAGGATTACCATTTGAGTCATATGTTCATTGAGTTAGTGTATATCAAAAAATAAATTAGAAGTCCCTTCATTTTGGATTTGAGTAAAGTTCAAATTAATCAAAACAAAGATATATCATAAACACTAGTACAGAGGGCTGAAATAATATGAAGAATATTCACCCTAAAGTCCTTGTATACACTGGAGGGAGAAAGCCACTTTCAAAAGTTGATTCAGCCTTTCTGTCTTTCTCTGTTGACTCTGGACCAAGTCACAGCTAGGCTAGTCTCTAAACCTGTGTTCCTTGGTTAGATGACAACCCTAGGCAAAATTCAGTGACGCTGGGTCCAGGATTTTCCTAAACTGTGAAGGTGATGATCTTGTTTCAGACTTATTCCTGCTTACACTACAACACCATCCTGATCCTTTGGCAATACAACTAATGGTGAATGTGTAACTACTGCTGACTGTTTTTCCTCCTGAACTGTTCTCTGATGCTGAGTTGAAAAATATGTTTATTTTTCTTTTGAATAGTATATGAGTCTGTACAAGTAGTCTTTAAAAACAATTAATCAAAAGACACATTTTGAAGTTATATGCAAGAAAACAGTTGAGTCAGAGACATTCTGTAAAACAGAACATAAAAAAGATGGTGAATAAACTAAAACAAGGGCCAGAAGGTCAACAGCAGTCATAGCCACTGGTGAAGATTTTTCTTAAGGATTTCTTACAAATTGAGTTAGTTTATTCCCAGCTCTAAGTTTAGGTTGTATGGCCTATCTCAAGCCTTGCATGTGTAACTATTAGCTGTGTTGAAAAACATAACTGAAATTTTGGAATTTTATAGGTTCTTCAGGGACAAGTGTCTAACCACCAAATTGCTGTAGAAAAACTGAAAAAAGCTGCTGAAGTGTTATTGGATACAAGGGGAGAACTGACACCAGACAAAGACGAGATTCAGAAAACACTAGGTAAAATGTTTACTTGTCTTAATACCTCTTTTTATCACTTGTGTCTGCATGCAGGTACTGGAAGAGACAAAATACAGTTTCCACATTCTTGTGTCACTGTTCAAGTCAATGTTTTGTTGAATCATAAGCTGTTACAACACAGTAACTTCATTGTTGGTCTGTCTCCTATATTGATCCATAAGCTTTTCACTTAAAAGCTGTCATTTTATTTTCTACCTTTTTTTTTTTTTTTTTTTCAGAAATAGGGATTATATTTAATTCTCATGTTACAGATGGGCATGCCAAACAGAGGTGGTGATTTGCTGAGGATCATAAATTCTTTAGTGGGAAAGGAGCATGTTTGGGTTCAAGAAACATGATTCCCATCTGTTTCCAAGCAATTATTTGAAGTTTGCTTAGCCAAGAAATTATTTCCTTCTGACTTTAAGAAACTGTATGTGATGGGGTTGACCTTGGCTGACTGCCAAATGCCCACCCAGCTGCCTTCCCACTCTCCTTGCCCAGCAGGTGGGCATAGAAAATAAGATGGGTTGAGATAAAGATAAGAGGATACTTACCTATTACTGTCATGCACAAAACAGACTTGACTTAGGGAAAACTTAATTTAATTTACTGCCAGATTAAATAGATTTCACTAGTGAGAACCAAAGACAAATTAAAGCAACACCTTCCTCCCACCCCACTCTTTTTTCCAGGCTCACCATCACTCCTTCCTTCTCCCAACTACTTGCACCTCCTCCCTGCCAAACAGTGCAGGTCGAATGGGGACTGGGTGATTGTCATCAGTCCATAACAGCTCCTCTCTGCCACTGCTTCCTTCTCACACTTTTCATCTGCTCCAGCATGGGTCCTCTCCACAGGCTAAAACATTTCAGGGTGGTCTTGCTTCAGTGTGGGCTCTCTACAGACTGCAGTTCCTTCAGGAGATATCCACCTCCCCCAGCATGGGGTCCTCCATATGCTGCAGTGTGGTTATCTGCTCCAGCATGGTCCTCCACAGGCTTCAGGGGAATCTCTGCTCCAGCACCTGGAGCACCTCTTCCTCCTCATTCATGTCTGACCTTGATGTCTGCAGGGCTGTTTTTCACACTTTCTTTTCCCTCACTTCTCAGTTCCAAGCAGCATTTTCCCCTTTCTTAAATACATTTTCCTAGAAGCACCACTAGCTTGGCTGAGGAACTCGGCTGTGCCCTGTGGTGGATCAGTTGGAGCTGTCTGGAACCGTCTGTGTCTTCCATGGGGCAGCCCCTGGCCTCTTCTCACAGAGGCCAAAAACCTTGCCATTATGAAAACCTTAGCACCTACATTCCATACTCTTCCCTATCAGTTGTGAAAAGTAGCACAGCATGATATCCACCACTGTCTGAAGTTTGAAGGCTCTCTATGTGTATCACACAACTATGTCTTACTGGAATCCCTTAAATAACTTGCAGAGCAACCAAAGAAAACAGCTGTGGGCTTGCCTCTTTGGACTCGGTCATGAAACTCCATGAGAGGTACATGGAACTTGTAACTTTCAGAGGCTTAGCCCAGAAGTGTTGGAAGTCTAATGAAGAACCATGTGGAAGACCCTTTTAGCTCTAAAAATAGCATGAGACATAATTGTAGAAAAGCTGTCTTAATAGTCTGCTATTTTATTTCCTGGGAACAGTCAACAGCGGTCATAAGCTGGAGTTGCATGGGAACCAGCTTCTAAAAGCTGTGGAGTACAGCTGTAAGCTGCTCCCTCATTTGCCTTGTCCTGTGGCCTTCTTGGCTCTGTTTGAAGATTTTGATCTTCCTTTGTGTATTTTTACTGAATAAAGATGATGGTTTCGCTTCATTCTGATGTAGGCAATTTTTGACTCACACTTACCTGGTAAGAACTGGTAAAATGAGTTAAAAGCTTAGTTTGTCTAAAGATAAAAATTGAAATATATTTTCTCTTTATCAGATGATATTGTGGAGAGGTATGACAATTTATCCAAGTCTGTGAATGAAAGGAATGAAAAGCTCCAAATAACTCTGACGCGATCCTTAAGCGTGCAGGATGGTTTGGATGAAATGATGGATTGGATGGAAGGAGTTGAAAAGAGCCTTGAAGAACAGGATCAAGTGCCTTTGAATTCTGCTGCTATTCAGGATATTATTAGTAAAAGCATTGTAAGTATAGCATTCCCTGAATGAAGAAGCAATTGTTTGATAATTGAGATTGCAAGAAAGAAAACCTTAATTTGGCATCTTTAATTGATTCAAAATACTTACTAAAGAGAAATGATATATATGATATATGAAACCATATAAGGATTTTTATAGCTGAAATAGATGGATCTACACTGATGGTCTGGTTGTACTGATTTGTTGCTTGGTGTGGTGGACCAGTTTCACTTTTTAAAATTTAGTTGTAAGCAATACAAAGTAATTCTTGCTTGTTTCAGATGCTAGAACAAGACATTGCGGGTCGCCAAAGCAGTATAAACACTATGAATGAAAAAGTGAAGAAGTTCACGGAAACAGCCGATCCATCCACTGCATCCACACTGCAGGCTAAAATGAGTGAACTTGCAGGACGGTTTTCTGAAGCAAGTAACAAGCATAAAGAGAAGCTTATGAAAATGGAGGAGTTGAAGACTAAAGTGGAGTTATTTGAAGATCTGTCAGAAAAACTTCAGTCATTTCTAGATGAGAAGAACCAGGCACTCAGTGAGACAGAGGCACCCAGAAAGGATGTTAGTGAAGTGTCTCAATATATGCAGGTACTGTACCATGCCATTTGTATATACTGTGCATTTCTAGTCTAACTCACCTAAGTGATTGAACAATAAGTAAGACATGCTTGTTTCCCAAATTTGGTTAGCTAAAATCAAGAATTTAATTTTGAACAGTGTTTGTAAAGTCTAACATGAAGAATGTAATACTATTTTGCAGGAAGCTAGTGTAGAAATGACACAACATAAGAAGGATCTCGAAGTTTTGCAGCAGCTTCTTGAAGAACTTTCATACCATGCTCTTCCTGGAGATAAAGCATTGGTGTTAGAAAAAGTTAATGCTTTGTCAAAGAAATTCAGAGAGGTAGAGGAGACTGTAAAGGAAAAGTAAGTTGAATAATTTTAAGTGTTTCTGCTTTGAATAGTAATGTGGATGTTGTGATGACTGCTATTCTCTTGCATGCAATTTCAAAAGATTGCAGCTAACCACAGAGTAAAGAAGGTTTTTTATTTTAAAAAAAGAGATTCTATTTGGAAATTCCTCTACAGTTTGTCTGTCTGGTTCAAGACATGTGGGCTGTAAAGACAAGTAACTTTTCAAATTTTGCGACATTCGCAGGACTCCTGTCAGTTCTAAGAAAACCCTACTTTGCCCCTTCTCTGGTAGAGCATAAATTACTGCTTGTGCAGTTTGCTTTAGAGTACTGTTTGGAATCAGGCTGCAAAGAAAAACTGGAGAAATTATAAGAGCTTCCATGTAAGTTACCCGTACAGCAAGATTTTCCACATTCTGGTCATATCCATAAAATTAGCTTTTGTGACTCTGAATTTAGGAGTAGCCGTATCAGATTGATAATATCTGTTGGTTTAATTACCAGAAGAAATACTGATATTCCTTTAATTCTCTTTAATTGTCTAGAGAACAGGATGTATCATCTTGTCAGAAACAAATGGATACTTTTGAGCTCCTTGTAGAATCATTAAAGAAATGGATAAAAGAGACAACAGAACGAATTCCAGCAGCGCAACCCTCTTTGAATACAGAGGAGTTAAAGAGACCTTTGGAAGAAACATTGGTAAGACATTGTAGAGGAGAAGTGAAATATGGCTGAAGGAAATAGGGCATTTATTAGTAACATAGAAGTACAGACTTAAGGTGTAAGCAGTCACAGTAATTGGGACTAGGAGCTTGCAGTCTGCATTTACATTCCCATTTTCTTTGCATGTTTTGATATATTGCAGGGGATTCCCAAGTAGCAAGGTTGCTCCTTTCTCTACACTAAATCTTCTAAGTCTGAAATCAGTTTTGTAATGAATAAATGACTGTCTTTTTTAACCAGAATTTAAAAGATGAATGGACATTAAAAGCACCCGAACTGCAGGAAATGAATAGCAGAGGAACACTGTTGTGTAATCTAATTACTGCTGTGACTTCTCCTGCCAAACTGAGAGCAGTTGCAAAATCAGGTATGCATTTGTATAATCAGGTAAGCCTAACATGTCAGGAATTTTTAAAACCTTTAAAACAAAAATGAAAATATTTTGCCCTTGGATTAACTTTCTGAATACTATGGCTTGTGAGAAGTCAGTTAGCCATGTCTGTTCTGATCATTATTTTCTGTGACTCTCATTTAAACTAACTGTTGTAGTAATTCAGTTATACATTCTGATTGCTTTACACTGCCAAAATAGCATAAAAGTGCTTTGATGTAAATGTTTAACAGGTCCTAAAGCTGTTACTTCAGTACATAATTCCCAGATAATGAACAAAATAAGCAATATCACAGTTGCCTTCACCTCACCCCAGAAAGCTCCTAATAATGAGAAACTGACTTATTCTGATCGGTGTTCAGCGTTTCACATATCCACCAAGTCTGCAAGTAGGACAGATACAAACTCTGCTTTTGCAAACACTGATGTACCTGCGCACCTGTGCTGCTACAGAGGTACCTCTTAATGGCCACAAGGCTATTCTGTGTGATGCCAAGCAAACACATAGAGGTTTGCAGAGTCATGGAGTTTTTGTTAGAAGGGTGATGACATGGTTTATCTACAAAGTGAGCCTAGGTGAACTTACTCATCCCAATATGATAGCATAAGTAATGCTAGTCAGTATTTTAGTTGAAACAGCATGGAAGGAATTCAACTCTGTACCCCAGCATGACTTTTCCAGGGCCAAAATGTGTTTCCAGTCTGGAGCTTCAGCTAAATCCTTTTTACTGGTAATCTGATTTTAAAGACAGCAAATCTGCTTCCATGATTTTTGGTACTCTAGTGTTTAAATGTTAATTTGTTTGACAGAAACCAGTTATTCTACTAAGTATCATTCAAGCCATAGTTCAAGGCATGTGTTACCTAGGGGTTTTTTTTAATGGCCATAAGCACATTTTCAGTCATTTCTTGAACTTATGGTCGTAAGGCAAGAGTAGAATGCTTTCTTTCTCATGTCTCTTTGTAGTAGCTGCCGCTGGTTTCATTCTTATTTGAATTTTAAATGAAAATGTTTCAAAAAACATTTTGGAACCTTATATGGGCTATTTAGCCTCCTTCCTCTGCCCATTTCTCTACTCCTATGCATCCAGATAGAAAAATAATTAAATAACTAGCATATAAGAGCAGCTGTAATCCTCCAGACTAGACAAGAGCTGTACTGTGTATCACTTAATCACAGTTATAAATACTGAAGTCCAGCTCATAGAGCATGAAGATTTACAAGGCTCTGGCTGGGGCCTGTGACTTCTCTGATCTGGTTTGTTTTCTCTTGCCATCCTCCAGCTGCCACTAATGTGGTTCTCGCTGTCCAGCTGGTACTATGGGATGGATGCATAGGTTTTTCCAAGGCAACTGTTAATCTTTCTCTGTAAATGGCTTGTCTGGGAATACATATACACAGGAGAGTGGGAAGTGATATTCCTTGCAGTTCTCTGTGGCTTAACCATATGCCCCAGCTCTGTGGTCTGATGGCATTTTACAAAGCCCATGTAGCCCTGTTTCCAGAGGCTTTGAAATTATAGTTAATTAGTAGGGCTGCCTGGGTGAGTGGCTGACAGTAAGGACTTCAGGTGTAACAGTAAGGACTCCACATTGCAAACCCTGTCATGGAGCAGATGCTCAAGTCTTGCTCGTGACAAGATAAGTAGGCATTTATCTGGTTGGTATCGGGGCACTTTATGCTCTTGAGGTACAGTGCTTCTAACTTACAGAATAATTTAGGTTGGAAGAGACCCTTAAGATTGAGTCAAACTGTTAACCTAACACTGCCAAGTCCACCACTAAAACATGTCTGTAAGCACCATCCATGTCTACATGTCTTTTAAATGCTTTCAGGGATTGTGACTCAGCCACTTCTCTGGTGGCTGAAGGTGTCCTGAGTAAGTAGTGCCTTTGGTAGAGCTGTCTGCGATGGAGCAGGAGTTAGCTGGGCTCATTGACAGAGCTTTAAACTAGATTTATGGGGGAAGGGGGCAAAACATCAGCCCATCTTAAATGCATGTATATCATTGCACACAGCGTGGATAAGAAACAGAAGGAGCTTGAAGCCGTGATGAAACAGGAAAATTATGATGTAGTGGCTATTACAAAGACATGGTGGGATGTCTCCCATGACCGGAGTTGCCAATTGATGGCTACAAGCTCTTTACTTTAGGAGGGACCGACAGGGAAGGAGAGGTGGTGGGGTGGCACTGTATGTTAGGCACTGTTATGATTGCTTTGAGCGCAGGTGTAGTGAAGACAGGATGGGGTGTCTTTGCGTTAGAATCAGGGGGAAGGCCAACAGGCAGACGTTGTAGTGGGAGTCTACTATAGGCCACCCACCCAAGACAGAGAGGTGGATGAAATATTCTATAGGCACTTAGGTGAAATATCACGATCGCTTGCCCTTGTTCTTGTGGGTGACTTTAACTTCCCAGACATCTGCTGGAAATACAACACAGCAGAGCGAGACCAGTCCTAGAGATTCCTGGAATGTGTGGGAGACAACTTCCTAACAGAGCTGTTGAGTGAACCGACCAGAGAAGGTGCCCTGCTGGATCTCCTCTTTGTGAACAGAGAAGGACTGGTGGATGATGTGGTGGCTGGAGGCCAACTAGGGCACAGTGATTCACAATAGAGTTCTCTATTCCTAGGGAGGTCAGGAGAGGGGGCACCTGAACTGGGCTTCCAAAGGACTGACTTTGTCTTGTTTGGGCACCTGCTTGACAGGATCCCTTGGGGGATGATCCTGAAGGGTATAGGGGCACAGGAAGTCTGGACACTCATTAAGAAGGAAGTGTTAATGGCTCAGGAGCAGGCGGTCCCCAGATGCTGTAAGAGAAGCCAGTGGCAGAGAAGATGACCCTGGTTGAACAGGGACCTTTGGCTGCAACTCAGGGAGAAAAGGAGAGTTTACAGCCTTTGGAAGAAGGAGTCAGCCACTCACGGTGGTTACAAAGAGGCTGTGAGGCTATGCAGGGAGGAAATCAGAAGGTCTAAAGCCCAACTGGAAATTAATCTGGTTTCAGCAATCAAGTACAACAAGAAATGTTTCTACAACTATGTGAGCAGCAACAGAAAGACCAGAGAGAGCCTCCATCCCCTGCTAGACGCAGGAGGAGACATGGTAACAAGGCATGAGGAGAAGGCTGAGGTGCTTAATGCCTTCTTTGCCTCAGTGTTTAATAACAAGACTGGTTGTACTGAGGGAATCCATCCTCCTCAGCCAGAAAACAGAGACTGGGAGAATGACCCCCCCACAATCTAGGAGGAGACAGTCAGTGACCTGATGCATCACACAGACACACACAAGTCTATGGGACTGGATGGGATACACCCGAGGGTGCTGAAGGAGCTGGCTGGGGTGCTCGCCAGGCCACTTTCTATCATTTACCAGCAGTCCTGGCTAACCGGTGAGGTCCTGACATTGGAAATTGGCCAATGTGATGCCCATCATAGGAAGGGTCTGAAGGATGATCTGGGAAATTAAACGCCTGTCAGCTTGACTTCAGTGCCCAGGAAGCTGATGGAGCAGCTCATCCTGAGTACCATCACACAACACATGTGGGACAACCAGATGGTCAGGCCCAGTCAGCATGGGTTTATGAAAGGCAGGTCCTGCCTGACAAACCTGATCTCCTTCTACGACAGGGCGACCTGATTACTAGATGAGGGAAAGGCTGTGGATGTTGTCTACCTTGACTTTAGTAAGGCCTTTGACACTGTTTCCCACAGCATTCTCCTGGCAAAACTGGCTGCTCGTGGCTTGGATGGGCACATGCTTTGCTGGGTAAAAAACTGTCTGGATGGCCGGGCCCAGAGAGTTGTGGTGAATGGAGTTAAATCCAGCTGGCGGCCGGTCACGAGTGGTGACCCCCAGGGCTCGATGTTGGGGTCACTCCTGTTTAACATCTTTATTGATGATCTAGACGAGGGGATCGAGTGCACCCTCAGTCAGTTTGCAGGTGACCCCAAGTTGGGTGGGAGTGTTGATCTGCTCGAGGGTAGGGAGGCTCTGCAGAGAGACCTGGACAGGCTGGAGCCATGGGCTGAGGCCAACTGGAGGAGTTTCCATAAGGGCAAATGCCGGGGGCTGCCCTTGGGCCACAACAACCCCCAGCAGCGCTACAGGCTTGGGGAGGAGTGGCTGGAGAGCTGCCAGTCAGAGAGGGACCTGGGGGGGTTGATTGACAGCCGGCTGAACAGGAGCCAGCAGTGTGCCCAGGTGGCCAAGAAGGCCAATGGCATCCTGGCTTGTGTCAGCAATAGCGTGGCCAGCAGGGACAGGGAAGGGATCTGACCCCTGTACTGGCACTGGTGAGGCCGCACCTCGATTCCTGTGTTCAGTTTTGGGCCCCTCACTCCAAAAAGGACATTGAATGACTCGAGCGTGTCCAGAGAAGGGCAACGGAGCTGGTGCAGGGTCTGGAGCACAGGTCGTACGGGGAGCGGCTGAGGGAACTGGGGGTGTTTAGTCTGGAGAAGAGGAGGCTGAGGGGAGACCTCATCGCCCTCTACAGCTCCCTGAAAGGAGGGTGCAGAGAGCTGGGGGTGAGTCTCTTTAACCAAGTGGTAAGGAATAGGATAAGAGGTAATGGCCTCAAATTGCACCAGAGAAGGTTTAGACTGGATATTAGGAAGCATTTCTTTACAGAACAGGTTGTTAGGCATTGGAATGGGCTGCTCAGGGAGGTGGTGGAGTCCCCATCCCTGGAGGTGTTCAAGAGTCGGGTCGACATAGCGCTGAGGGATGTGGTGTAGTTGGTAACTATCAGTGTTCGGTTTATGGTTGGACTGGGTGATCTTCAAGGTCTTCCAACCTAGACAATTCAGTGATTCTGTGACAGCTCTGGGCTTCTTTGCTGTTTAATTTTTAATGCTCAGAGCCTCAGCATTTGCCAGCTAGCCCTCTCTCAGGCCATACCCAGACATGGCTGGGTAAAACCATGTTCTCAGTAGGCAGCAGGGAACAGGTTCATTTTAAGGAGAGGTAGGAAGCGATGTTAGCCTTATGCATGTGAGTAGGCCTCATAGCTAGGGCATAGACCTTTGTCTACTGTAGTTGTTTATTTAGCATAGTATTGTGAGCGGTAGGACTGCTTATACATCATGCATATGTGCATACTGATATATGCAACCATGTGTGCACCCACCCACTATGCATATGCTGTGCATATGTGGTACCACTTATGGTACTAATTGGCTGCAACAGCTTAAAACATAAAACAACCTTAAAAATATTGAAATAAAACATTTGCTATTACAAGGTTAGCATTCAGCTATTTCTTTAATGTTATAATGAGAGCTATGTATCATGCTGTTTTGAAGATGAATTGCAGTGCTAGGGTTTTGGTGGGAAAAAGCCCAGATAAGCATGGGACTTTGTCTTGATCCACAGGTGGCACAATGTTAAATGGTGAAGGAGGAGCTCCAGGAACTCAGGATTTCCTGAAAAATAAAGGCCAGTAAAAATTTCAGGATATGATTAAGAAATGTACTTGTCAATTCTTGTTAAATGTGTATTTTTTAAGTTTTGTACATAAATCTGCTTGTAGAAGTCACTGCTAGACTGAAATTTCACACCACCATCAATGTAATGTACAGTAAAGCAACTGTATTGACTAGGATATGATACTAAGATTAATTGTAAAAATACTTTCAGTGTTTGATGACAGAACAAATCTGGATGTGTTATCTGAATCAATCTGTACTTTTATAATCTAATACAGGGATACCTGTATTAATATAACACATGGCTTTTGAGAAAATTTTAACAATTGTGTATATGGTTTGAAAATTTTTGACACTCAACAGTGTTTACAACACACACATACACAAACATTATATATGTGTATATATATATACACACACAAAGACACCCTTTTTACATATATTTCTATCACTGTGTGTGACGAATCCCTTTACCGAAACAAAAGAACTTGCAAAGGCACATTATATGTGCTTATGGGTAGCCACATACCACATCCTGAGTCTGCAGTGTCCATTCTCCTAAACAATAGTCTACTTAGTAAACAGACTGCCTGCTGTGCTCGGTGATAAAACACATTTATAATGGTAGATGAATATGAGGGAGATATTACTACAGTAATGTTTGGCTGTCATGTAACTAACTGAACTGTAGTCCAGTATGTTCAACTTACTGTCATGGAATCATTGTTTCAAATGCTATAGTAACAATAGGTAGAAGGATTGGAAGGTATTTGTGTTACTGTGTGTATTAATGATTTCTGTGAAATAAGATGATCTTGGAAATAGGAACTTACATTAGATCATTCATATGTAGTGTTGCCACATTTGGAGTGAACCCTAACATGTTCAGTGACTTCTTATCTGGGGGACTATTAGCTATTGTAATTCAGAGTACTGTTTAGTTCTTGAAGTCTGAGTATTGTTTGAAGGGCTTGTAACCTCTAATGTAGTCTACGCATCTCTCCTTTTACAGAACTGACAACTGTTCAACAAGCCATGTCTGATGTAAATCACAGCTACGAAGATTTGGGAGTTTTATTGAAGGAAAAGATTTCAGAACTGGAAAGCATACTTTCAAAAATGCAGAATATTCAGGAAGAATCCACCTCAATGATGCAGTGGTTGCAGAAAATGGACAAAACTGCATCAGAGTGGGAAGCTGCACCAACTGACAGTGAGGCGGTTAAAGCCCAAGTTGAGCAACATAAGGTACTTTGCGCCTTCAAAATAATACTCATTCTTGCAGTTATTGGGCAAATTCTATTAGAACAACTGATATCTCAGCCTAGATAAATACTGTAGAGAGTATTTAAATTAGCTTAGTAAGCATGCTGGTCAGGCTTAGAGCCAATCTGTCAAACTGTGTCAGTGGAGTGAAAGGAGCACTGTGTCAGAAAGGAGTTGTGAAGCTCAGAGAATAGTAATTGGTGGCCAGTTTAAATAGGTGAGGCTATATTGATTATGCAGTAAAGTTTTTTGATCACCTTAGTGGTTTAGAGATAACATACTGGATTGCTTGTTAGATCTGAAGGGCTGTATCTATCCAAAAGCTGTTTCTGCAGCTACTGGTTCACTGACACTCCACAGACCTCCTGGTCTCTGCAGCTGTGGTTTATGTCTATTCCAAGGTAGTGTTTCTCTTCAGCAGCCATGTCTTCTTGTATATAGTTGCACAGCAGTCTCCTCCCCCCTTTTTAGTTGATATGAGAAAAACACTGAATCAGCAGTAAGCTTCTGTCCTGTTTCAGCATTGGAGATGTATGCTTCTCTATCAGTGAAGGACAATATTTATACAAGTAAAGGTTCATCTATAAAGGGAAATGTAATGGACAGGGAAAATTCTGCCCTTGCCTGTGATTATGGAAAATCAGGGACAGAGTTTGTTTAAACTGAGGTTCTTCTTTTACATTTGGCAAATCACCTTTAAAAATTAACCTGAACAGCTACCGACTTTCCGCAGACTTGGATAACATTCAGTCCTAAAACTCAGGTTAAATGTGGAAGAAAACCATCTCCTTATTTTTTAACAGAGAATGTGCAAAGCTAACGTGACCATCTTACCCCTAGTGTAGTAATAGAAGAGTATTTACAGATAGCTGGAAAACCAAGTGAGTGCTCAGGCAAGAGTCATCCTTCTGATGTAGTTGGACCTTTCACTAGAAGTTCTGAATCAAGCAGTTTGTTCTGTGTTTATTTTAGTGGGTCTTGGATAATTAAAATGCAGCTCCACGGGGCAAGCTTTGTTACTTAAGAATATTCATATAAGAGCCCTTTGCCAGGCATATAAGGACTATTCACTTCTGTCTGTAAGAACAGTATGAATTAGGAATTGCTGGGGCATCTCAGTCTCCTGGTAGGTCTACATTTTAAGCTGTGGTGCTCTGTAAACTGTAGTTCTAGATAATCTACAAGAAGCAGTCTGTCTGTGATAGCAGGACTTCCATTGAGGTAAATGAGGTCACACCATACTCCTCACTGTTGGTGCTAGCTGGGTTATTTCTGCTGTGAATTGTACTGTGTGTTAGTCAGTTTGCCTTCTGTAGAAGAACAGATTCCAAGTATATGTGTATATGATGGGACCTAGTGGAATTTACTAATCTGAATTCTTCTAGTCCTGTCAGTTGTTCAAATCAAACAATAATTTTTGTTATTATTAATATAGTTTAAATTTGTCAGGTTCTCTCCCAAAAAAAATGACCAGCAGCATCCACCATTATAAAGTATTTTGAGATTCATAGCAGAAAAGTAGTATGTAAGTGTTAGATATTTATTGTTTGTCTTCATGCTTGGCATCTCAGTATTATGGACTTCAAACTTTACACTTTACTGTTCCTCTTTGGTCTCTTATTTATTTATTTGATCACTTGAATTTGCAGCTTTTTGAATCTGAATTAAAGCAAAGTGCAAATAAAGTGCAGGAACTAAAGGACAAAGTGACAGAACTGTTGGAGAAGAACCCTGACTCTCCTGAGGCACCCAAGTGGAGACAAATGTTGGATAAAATAGGTACTTCAGTAAAGCTGTATTATAGCTCAGACTGATTTAGAATTTGTTTTATTACGAGTTTTTTAATGTATTAGCAATCACTAATATTTTTAGTATCTTGTTCCCTCCTACCCCTTAAATTTGTGGAAATAACTCACTGGACAGGAGTGTAGATCTTGAGTCGTTTCCACCGATGTCCATGGGCTTTGGATTTATATCAGTGCAATTGGGAGAGGCTATAGCTTGACTCTCTGTTTGAGAGGGCTTTATTTTTTCAGTGTGCAGATGAAACCCAACTGGTCAGTTACTGCTCCAGATACATACGTTGTTCTTCTTACAAAATATAACAGGTTAAGTTAATTCTAATTTCATGTAAAGAACAGTTTGAGTTGTTGGTAATGCTCTTTAGCATGCTTTATTTCCCATGCACTAGTGGCTTTTGTCATTCTGTGGCTTAGGTGTCTTTTTGCCATTTTCTAAAGCTTAATCTGTAAATTTTTCCCCCCCAAAAAGGGAAATTACTATGTTTGTATAATAGATTTTGAGATACTGGAGTGCATAATTGTCATGAGCTTTTAAAAATTCTTCTTAGGTTTGTCATCTTTTGAATAAATCATACATCAGTCTTGTTTCATACTAATAGGCATTTCTATAGGTACACCAACCATAATTTTAAAGTTGACAATTTCTCCAGTCTGTCCTGTTTGTAAGTGAAACTCTTAGAAGTTTAAGTAGCAGATAGGGTCTCCAACAGAATTTGTGGGGTTGAAAGGGAATTAATAAAGAACAAGCAGAGGTCAAAGACAGTGAAGTGGCAAAAGAAACTGATAAAACAGGCATAAAATTCAGAGACCAGGAGAGTTAGCAAAATATCAGGGCTGACTGGGCAAACACTGACAGTATCACAGAGGGAAGGGGGAAGTTACAAGACCGTAAGACTTGGTGGCTGCTTGGAAGCCACTTGCTACAAAGTGGAAGACACCATAGATTTGTCTAGATATGAACCTAAGCTCACAAGTACTTTTAAAATACCTTTGTGCAGAAATATTGTCATTGCCTGTCATTGTGTACCTGGTTTAAATGTCTAAATGAAGCAGTTAATTTCCACAGGCTCCTAATACAGACATTTGAAAGAGATGTGCTCCTTCAGAGGGCTGCTCAGAGTAGAAGCCTAAATTAGGGCTTTTGCTCATCCTTGGAAAGGTATCAATTTTTTTTTACTGAATAAGCAGGAAGATTTGTCTTATCTAAATCAGACACTGAAGTTATAACTGTGTACTCATTTGAGGCCGAAGCCTAAATTTGGTGGTATTTAATTTAGTAATATTCTAATCCAGTTTTATTGTATGTTATATATTTATTGCTCAAAAAATGCTGCACGTGGCTGTGCTAAACTATAGACCTTCATCCAAGTGTATATGGGTCTGACTGTTAAAAGATGTATTTGCCGAGTCACTGCAATAAGGCATCTGGAGTTAATCAGCAAGAAGCCTTATTAGAGAGCTCTGTTTATGTTTCATATATAGTCTGCTGTCTGACAATCCATCTGCTAGAACATGCATGCAACGTGTTAACATTATCATTGTTAGATTCCAAATGGAAAGAGCTCAATCAGGTTACATCTGAGAGACAACAAAAACTGGAGGAGTCTTCAAATTACCTGACCCAGTTCCAGACAGCAGAAGCTCAGCTAAAGCACTGGCTTGTAGAAAAGGAGCTAATGGTCAGCGTACTGGGGCCATTGTCAATTGATCCCAATATGCTGAATACACAAAAGCAACAGGTTCAGGTGAGTAGTGCCAACATACTTTATTGATTTAAGTTTCCTCTGCTTTTTTTGCTATTAGCAAAGTACTGTTTTGCATCTAGGTAGAGTACAGCACAGTATGAGCCATTACATTTGTTTATCAGCAAATATTGGCTTAAGTCATACTTGACTACAATAATTACGAGAAAAAATTATCGTGAGTGAAGAGAGATTGGAATAGCTAAAGGAAAATAATGTTGAGGAGATACTGATCCTCTGATACAATTTTTTTTTGTTTTGACCATACTGTTGTTTCTCTGTAGTTGAATTAAAGCATTTCTTTGAAGTTACATTAATTTGAGTGTGTATGTAACATTTTATGGCCAGTCCTTATATATAGTCTATGCTGTAAAACTAGCTTTTTGAGATTTTATTCACTTGACTGTGCCAGTAGCTAAGAAAAATATGAAGGCAAATGAAATGCAGTACTGTGAATAGATCTGGGGCCAAGAGTGTGAAAGACAGAAGAAAAAGTGTAAGGAAAAAGTGGAATAGTTACAGAAATAAAGTGAACTGCAAACAAAAGAAACAAAAGTTAAATCAGGTGAGGTTGCAGAAACTAAAAATTTTAATTTCAGACATTTCTATCACTGCCGGTTATTTTAAATTGTGATGAGAAATATCATTTTTATTTTGCAAAAATATTACTAAAGCTGGCACATCAATATTGATTAAAATGAAGTGTTTAAAACATGAACTGTGTTCTGATACTATGTGAAAATGACTTTATACTGGTTTGTGCTTCAGAAATCTAGACAGCTGGCATAAGACTATTGTGTATCACTCAACAGTCCTTAAAAGTTAAACTTAATTGATTTAAGAAGGAAGGATTTGGAATGTTTTGTAAAGTAAAATCAAGATATTAGTTCCTTCTTCTGCAAACACTGTGACTTACTGACAAAAAACCCCAAAGTACTGAGAACCAGTGATAGAAACTTTAAAGGTCTTACAGTACAGGTTCAGTCATTTTGTGGATTATCCAAATATTCTCTGTGCTATAGTAATACATTGCAATATTATGTCAGAATACATCTTCTTTGAAGTTCTATCTTAAGACAAATATTGAAACTGTCTAGGAAAGAAGACACTGCTTGAAACTAAACAGCGATTGTTTTACTTGGTACAGTTACTTAATTACTGTAGTATTAACAAAATTCATTGTTTACTTGTATCTGCTGATTGAATTTCCATTAGGTGATGTGTAAATTAACGTCATTTTTTCTGGTTCTTTGTTGTAAATGCTTGGAAACAACAGTCTGTGTGTAGAAGACGTATTTATTTCACTGGTTTTTAAAATCTGAGATGGATTACTCAATAAGAGAGCTTATCTGCAACAAATTCTAAATTATTTTTGTCAGAAGCACTTTGTTTCTCTTTTCATGGGGTAAATGCTTTTTAAAATTTCCTTTTTTCAGATTTTGCTCAATGAGTTTGACACCAGAAAGCTACAATACGAACAGTTAACTATGGCTGGTGAAGGGATTCTGAAGAGACCTGGTGAACATCCACCCTCCCATGAAATTGTAAAAGAGCAACTGGCAGCTGTGGCACAAAAATGGGACAGTCTAACTGGCCAGCTGAGAAACAGATGTGACCGAATTGACCAAGCCATTGTGAAAAGCACACAGTATCAAAGTCTACTCAGAAGTCTGTCTGATAAGCTAAGTGCCTTGGATAGCAAACTAAGCAGCAGCCTGGCTGTGAGTACACAACCTGATGCTGTGAAACAACAACTGGAAGTTGCTAGAGAAATGAAGGAGGAAATAGAACAGGAAATGAAGAATATAAACGCAGCTCAAGCTCTTTGTGAAGAGCTATCAGCACTGGTTGGAGAAGAGTATTTGAAAGCAGAACTTACGAGACAGTTAGATGGCATCTTAAAGTCGTTTAAGGATATTGAGCAAAAATCAGGTTAGTATTTATTTAAACAGAAATAGCAACTAAGGCATAGAGTAAAACATCATATCCTGATCTGTCTTTATAGAGATGTTGAGTGAGCTGAGCTTAATGCTAGGTCTCTATCCAGTCCAACCCCCAAGCAGTTGTACATTAGAATTTAGGACAGTCCCCATGTTATGAAAAGGTACAAACAATATTTGGCATCTCTAGTGAACAGTTTGGGAGAGAATTTGAAGCATGGGAGCAGAACTGCTTTTCTCATCTCTTTGTTCAGATGCATCTTCACTGAACTAGAGTACCAAAAGAGGATGCTGTTCATTGAGCTACCTAACTGCATAGGTGCAGACTGTAATCCAAAATTGTAATTTTTAGGCAACCACCAGTTAATGGCTTGGTGAAACACAGTGGTAATTGTATAAAACAGCCCGTGACAGAAAAGGGCTTGTAGTCTGCAGCACTCCCTTACCCTGTGAACAACAGAACTGAGCAAGTAGTACACTGCAAGCAATGTCATACTTTCTTCTCCCTAACAGTCTCAGTTTTAGCTTTTTAATTTCCTCTGGTCATGAGAAATTTCGAAGGATCTCCTTAAGAATACATACTGCCTGCAGGCTGTGAGTTAGACACTACTAGGCTAGATTACTTAATATTCCCTGTGCTTGCACTTCATAATACCATGAAACACAACTGTGTGTTTTTTACCCCCAAAATCTGCCTGAATGGGATTCATGTCAACACAGACTGGCTAAGCTCACCTCATTTGATTCATGTCCACATGCCTTCACTGCTCTGCTGCGGTACAGCACAAGTCTGTCCCTTGCAAAAAATTTGGTTGACTTGGTTGTCTTCCAGTCAATACCAAGAACCAGCTTTCTTTGCATTAATGATCATCCATAATAGAATCAAGCTACTGTTTCTTCACAGAATACTAGCAGGTTCTGATAATGAACGTCTGTGCTGTGTTCTCTTTTGTAGATAACCATGTTCAGCAGCTTCAGTCAGCATATACCACTTCTCATCAGTTCCAGCAAATGTCTAAGGACTTTCAGGCCTGGCTAGGCAAAAAGAAAGAAGAGTTGAATCGGGCTCATCCTGTTTCAGCCAAACTTGATGTCTTGCAGTCACTAATTGAAGAACAGAAAGATTTTAAGAAGACCATGACTGATCAGATTAGTTCATATGAAAGAATTGTTGCGGAAGGAGAAAGTATCTTACAGAAGACTCAAGGAGCTGACAAAGCAGCATTACAATCCCAAATTGCCACACTCAGAAGTAATTGGGATGAAATGAATAAGCAGGTAAAAGAAAGGCAAGATAAATTAACAGATTGTCTGGAGAGAGCCCTCAAATACAAGCAGCATGTAGAAAATCTGCAGCCATGGATAGAGAAGTGCCATAGCAACCTGTGTGAATTAAAAGTTGGCATAAACCCTGTTGAAATAGAGAATTCTATAGTTCAGGTGAGGGCCTGGCAGAAGGACCTGGATAAACATCATGGAATGGTGGAGCTATTAAATAATACTGCTGAAAGTTTGCTCAGTGCAAGTCAAACAGATAAAGAAATTGTTCAAGAAGAAACTAAGGTGCTGAATCAGAAAGTGAATATTGTCACAGAACAATTACATAAGAAGAGAGAGTGCTTGGAAAATATGGCACAAAGGCTAAAAGAGTTTCAGGAATCATCCAGGGAAACTGAAAAACAGCTTAAAAGTGCCAAAGAGCATCTGGAAGCTCACGACTCACTTGGACCTCAGTCTTTCAGTAACAAACACCTGACTATGATGCAGGCCCAGCAGAAAGCCTTGCAGGCTTTAAAGCCTCATGTTGATTTAGCAAAAAAACTTGCCCAAGACCTGGTGGTAGAAGCTTCTGATTCAGCAGGTGTTTCTGACCTTTTGCTCCAAGCTGAATCTTTAGAGAGAGAATACACTGCAGTGAACCAGCAGGTTGAAGATAGGTGCTCATTCTTAGAGACAAAACTTCAGGGAATTGGCCATTTCCAAAACAGTATCCGAGAGATGTTCTCTCAGTTTGCAGAGTTTGATGATGAACTTGATAGCATGGCTCCTGTGGGGAGAGATCTCAGGGTACTGCAATCACAGAGAGAGGACATAAAATGTTTCCTGAAAAAGCTGGAGGATCTTATCATGAATAATGAAAATGCTAATAAAAACTGTAAAATTATGCTAGCCACAGAAGCTGAAGCTTCTCCTGATCTTGTTGGTATAAAAAGAGACTTGGAAGCTTTAAATAAACAGTGCAACAAGCTACTAGACAGAGCAAAAGCCAGGGAAGATCAAGTGGAAGGTACTATTAGCCGTGTTGAGGAGTTTTACACCAAGCTAAAAGAATTTTCCAGTCTGCTTGGGAGAGCTGAAGAACATGAAGAGTCGCAAGGTCCTGTTGGAATGGAAACAGAGGCTATTAATCAGCAGCTGAATACATTCAAGGTAGGAAGATTTCATTCTTACCACTATAAAGTATTTTACCACACCGCAATTTTATTAAATACCATTGTGAAAAGGATTGGTTAAGAGCAGACCTTGGAGGAGTCTTATTTCACAGCAGTCAATTCTACCTGTATGCTTTTTATCTGTTTTAAATCTTCTTGTGCTCCAGAGAAGCTTTCCTTTGCTATGGCTTGTCAGACATGAGTAACTTTGCACCCCAGCTCACAGTTCCTGCATCTCAGTTCCTTCTTCACCTCTCTTTAGTATCTTGTTTCCTTATGCGATTGTCTATCTTTTCTGTTTTTGAGAACTGTGTATTGTCTCTATTCTGATGTCCACATATTACACAAACTTTCTTCTTCACCATGATGTGAGTTTAACACCCCAGTGTTCCTATACGAGCCCATATTTGCTTTGCTCATTTGAGTAGTTTAAATTTTTTCCCATGGGTATAGTCTTCAGCATATGTAGGTTTAAGACCTTACCCTTTGCCATTTTCTGTTCTGATACACTGGTCAGTTTTCCCTCACTGAATCCCACCCTTACCTAGAAACATTCTAGTAAGAAGAAATCATAAAATAAGCCCCCTTTAATATTGGAAGTTTACTGAAGTATCCTTGTCCAGCTCAAAAAAAAAAAAAAAAAAAAAAAAAAAAAAAAAAAAAAAAAAAGCATTGCAGTGATAGTGGGTGTTAATCCGCTTTGGTGCTGAAATGAAGTTCAGATACTTGCTTGTTTAAGTTACAATAAATGAATTTCCAACACTCACTGGAAAGACTTATAAATCCTACAGGTGTAAACAGTGTTTGGAAAGGTCATAAACCTCCTAATGGCTATATAGTAGCACTGAATATTCTGTGCTGCCTTGGTTTCATTTCAATCTAATATTGGTTCAAACGTTTGTATGACTTCTACACTAGTTCACAGTTAATCATAAAAACAAACCTTCATAACAGGATTTGATAAACCATGCTGTTAAAATGACCTTGGGAAAAAGTCATTACATGCTTGGCCCAACAGAGGGTGCATTTTGCTTGTTTAAGCTAAACCGTATTGGAAAGGAAAACTAAAACTGAAAACTTTAATCTGGGAATTTCAAATGCAAGTTACTGTGAGTTTTGATGATCTTTCAGAATGCATAAATAGAGACAAAAATCTTGAATAAATAGTTACATTATGATGAGATCCCATTAGACTGGGAGGATTAAAATTGTATGCCAGTCTGTCCTAACAAGTCCATCTCAATTTAAAAGAGAAACAAATGGCTTTTCTTTGTATATGATTAGTAGAACACTTTGGATATTGGAAAACAGCAAAAGCTGCTGCTGGGATTGCTCTTGATTATGCTGACTGTACAGGATTTCAGTTGTAGCCAATTTGTGATCTCTGATTTTACAACATTTCTTGCATTTTCAAACATGAGGTGCAGCTTCAGGTCTGTGTTACTATATATCTCTCTCTATATTTATCTCTTTTTTTGGCTACAAAGACCAATGCTTTTGCAGGAAACAGCCTGATGAGCAGACAGTAGAATAATCCAGTTCCATGTGCATTGTCTTAGTGTTGAACTTTGTCAGGGCATTGGACAAGACACAGCAATTATACAGTTGAGGAGTGAGAGCCTTCTCTGGTCTGTGCAGACCTGTAGGGAGATAGTGTCCCTGCAACCAAAGTGCCTGTATGGTAAAAAGACCAAAAATCTTGGAGAGGCGTGAAAGGAGAACAGCGATAGTAGCATGTTTACATCTAGAAGTCTACTCCAGGAATGCATTTATATTAGATATTTATAAGCTTAGAAATGTATTTTGCTGGAAGCAACTATTTTAGGCCATGCTTTTGTTTATGAGTGAAAACATGATGCCATTAAACAGGAGGTGAAAAAACAATGAAAGGTGAAGGCGTTGTTTCGAAAAGTGAAGTGCAAATGCAGGAATAAAGAAGCAGAGTAAGGAGCCTCTGAAGAAAAGAAGGAGGAAGACCAGAATGGGAAATTTTATTAGGTGAGGGTGATAGGTAGCAAAGGGATACTGAGAGCAGGAAGATCAGGATCAGTGATTACTCTCAGTGTGAGTGCTACTGAGGCACAGCAAAATTGCAGTAGGTAAATGTACGTCTTCATATTCTTTACCCTTCTAGAGAGCAGTTTTACCTGAGGCACCAAACTGTAGGGATACTGGCTCCCACAAATCCTGCTCCACTCACATTGTATTTGCACGTACGCAAACACACACAGCCTGAAAATGTGGCTGTGGCCACAAAACCACAGTCTACCTCCTTATGGCTTTAGCTTCTGTGGTCAAGTACAATCAACTTCTAGTCGTCAAGAGTGAAGCAAAAGAGTTGTGCTTTGGTGAATTTATTCACATGAAATCTTCACTCTCAGGGAAGGTTCTTGTGTAATGGGACAGAGATGTTTTTTGTAGTTTGACTGATTTTTATGTACAAAGAGCTTTGTGTGTCTTTTTGGCATGACATTAAAATGCATAGCTATTTTTAAAAAATAAACAGTCTTCAAGGTGTATTTTTTATTATATATATATATATACACATGTTTTATTTATATTCCTTCTTTGTAATCTACTTACTTCAGTCAGTATAGGGTGTTGAATTGGAAGTACTTACTGTCAGTGTTAAACTATATTTATTTACAATGCAGATACAATATTTGCTTTCTGTAAATGAAAATCCGTAGTGGAGTTCATTTGAAAGTTGAACCATGACTCTTCACAGTGTACTTCAGGGAGAGTATAATCAAATGAAGACTTTGTCTCAATTAATATCAAACACATAAAATTAATTACTAATTAACTCAGCTTCGTTAGACATTTTTCCCCCAAAGTCTGTACGCAACGCATAAATAGTACTAATAGGAAATGTCAGTAATAGGTCTGTTGAAGTACAATAAGTCTGCCATGGTTCTTCAAAAGTAAAACAAAAGAATTGTGCAGATACGCTGAACTGAATGCCCTGGGTTTGGGTAGCCACACAGTGCTAGGATGTTTGCAGTAAGAGCAGTATTTGCAGCTAGTTTCTCTCTGAAATAGAGAAAGAAAAAAAACAGAAGTTGAATTATTTTATTTCATTAAACCTCTGCACAGTTATTTGTACTGCCATTAAAAGGCACTCTTCTTAGTAAAACCAACATGGCACTGTTACAGCTTTCATTAGTATACGGTTCATTTGATTTTTGCTTTTATTTTTGGAACAAAAGTAGATTTAGTCATTAGAGGTTGCCTTCTAATTGGACTTTATGGGAATTTTTAGCTAGCCAGGGTATGTCTGCCAATGAGCTTGAACTAAGATATTAATTGGCTTAAGTTAAACGATCATAAAATTGTTTAGGTTGGAAAGGACCATTAAGATCATAGAGTCCAGCCATTAACCTAGGGCTGCAAAGTCCACCACTAAACCATGTCCCTAAGTGCCACATCTACAGGTCTTTTGCTAGTTGTGTAGAGGGTGTCTGTCCTCAGATTTTCATTTTGAAGGCAGTTAATGCTGAATGAATAATCAGAAGTTTCTCTTTATGCTCAATAAGAAACTAAGTGTTGCATTTCCCATGCCCTGGTTTACAAACCATGGAATAAGATACTAACCTTCCTTGGGATTTACTACAGTTAAGGTCTGTGTTGAAAAGCAAAGATAAAATAAGCAGCTGTTTAAACTTTTTTTTGAAGTATTGCATTTGAAAGTGACTGATGCATCATGTGAAAGTCTGCAGTAGGTATGATGGAAAATGGTACAATATTTTTAAGATGTTAATAAAATTATTTTGCTGTTGAACAGATTTGACCAATTTCAGTTATATACTTTCCCTATAAAATGGTGCAGCACTCGTTGAATTCAGTAAGGATCTGTTTGTGGGTATTTTGGGTGAGACTAACCATGGATGATAGGATGTCAAAAAATGCTTTTCTCATCTTTACCATTATAATACATATTCTCAACTAGAGAATCCAGAGGTGAGTATCTGCTTGGCATAATTTTGATGTTGTGGCTGCTCGCCAGAGAGGAGGAAGAATCTGTCTGGCATGACTTCAGTGTTTTGATATGTGGCTGACTGTAGATTAGGTAAATCAATAATTAGAAGTGTGGTGTGTTTGTATTTCTTGCATACAGTGTATCCTGCTCTTAAGGCAGAAGGCTGCAGTTGATTGCAGTTCATGCCCTATGTTAAGTGCCATATACTGTCCTTAAACTGAGTTCTGAATTGTTGCTGTAACTGAGGGCTGCTGTCACACAGCAGTGCATGTCTCGGGTTGTTCGGGGTACGGTTTCTACTGGAGCAGAGCAGCCTGGCCATTGACAGCTTCTCTTGTACTGTTGGCGAGTTACCTGTGAGTTTCCCAACCCTTCACCTACATGATTATGAGCTGGAAGTGTAGGTGAACAGCATTTGAAAGATGTAAATGTCAAAAACCTGAACCTTTGTCCTGTTAGGCTGGTTTTCTGCTGCTCGAAGTCCCATAAAAAAAAGTCTCTCAAATGGAGATACTTTTTCCCAACATTTTAATGTTTCTTTTGGTGGGAGCAGGGTGCCTTGGCGCTGCCCTGCTCCCCGGACGGCGGTGGCCGTGTCAGACAGGGCCACCCTAGGCTGTTGACTCAGAGCCAGGAACCAGACCGAAGAGAATCAAAACTGGATTGACTGTCTCTCTTTGCGTGTCCAGTGGAGCAACAGGGACAAGACCTAAAAACTAAAGAGGAGTTTGGGGATTTATTGGAAATAATACACAGGTAAACTTTTAATTTAACTTTTCGTGTGGCAGCGTCCATTGAAATGACCGCCTTGTCAGACGGGGTGATGGGGTGCGTATCGTTGCCAGCGCTTCGCTGAGGAAAGCGAGCCGGCTGGAGCGGCGTGGGCTCACCTTGCCGAGCCGCGCCCTGCCCGCCTTCTCGGTGGGGCGGTCGCGGCTGGCGGGCAGCGGCC